>NC_086252.1:35547051-35687051 GCF_021018805.1 Prinia subflava | reverse complement strand
AACTGGGAACATACATATGAAAAAAGCAAAAGCAAAGGTCTAACAAAAATAACTTGATTTGCCAAGCTAGTTTTGCAGTTTTTACAAGATGACCCTAATATTCACAATATGAATGTATTCATGGGTTTTACATAATGGCTTTTATCAGGAAACTGGATTCTGCTTCTTAAATCTAATTGCCAAGTGAAGAGTAACAGAAGAGAAGAAGCAGATTACCTTATCAAATTTGCAGCTCTTGAATATACAGTGCTATAATATAGTGTCTACCCACATCATTTTTCTACTTCAGCATCAAAGAGGCAAAGCATTATTTTACTATTGAATTTGCTCAAACTTTAAATTAGGATATTTAAAGTTAGTGGGAAGTCGTGTTTGTAAGTACTGTCTCAATGTATAAAATCATATAATATTTACCAGAGCTTCTATCCAAAGACCCAACCCTGCTTTATCCTTCATATAGGGTGTGTTCTGATATCAACTGTACCCTTGTACCCCATAAACAAGAATTTCCAGGTCAGCTAGAGTTGTTTCAGTACAACTGATGGAAGAATAAATTATATACAAATGACCCTATTCTTGGCTAGGCTGAATCCTAATCATTCATTCTTGTGCAAAGCAGACACAAAGAGCATATTAAGTGCTACCAAATCACACTGTTCCTCTGAAATTCAGCAGCTATGGAACATGAGACCCATGCTTGCATTTACTTTTATCCAGATGTTAACATACAGCTCCAGGCAGAGAACACCCAGAAACTCGAACAAAGGTGTACAGCAGTTTGGGAAGGTAAAATCAGAGCTTGCTTTACTTCAAACAGTTTGGAATTATCATAATAAATGAGCCATGCACTCTGGATATTTACCACGGGGGCTGGCTGCTGTGTTGCCCCACTGTTAACACTATGACAGCTCTGAGTTACCCACATCCCATTAGCTCAGATCCATCTCCGTGCTGGAATGTGGCTCTTCTGCCACTGGGCCAAATGCTGCTCTCCATAACTCATTAACTCAGGCTTTAGTGCAGTGCAAACGCAAGCAGCAGGACACACTGGTTTGCTTCTCTCTGGCTTTGCATGGCTGAGCTCTGGCTCTGCTTTATCACACTGCGAAATTCAGAGCAACCTTCCAGGCTTCACTGACTTCCAACAGGAAAGGGTACACAGTGCTTCCTGTGGGTGTCCATGCTCTACATGACATGGTAACTGGGTTTTGGTGATCTTTGCTAGCCTACCAACACTGTATAGGGTTAGGCATTATCAAAAGTCACTAACTTTTGCTGTCCTGGCTTCAGGAAAAGGAGAAGAGACTCCTGTTGAATTCCTGCAGTGGTAAGTATTCATCAGCCATCTCCTGGTCCTGAGCTTAGCTTTGAGGTTTTCTTGAGTTTCCTTATACATGAGGAAGACAGTATTTTCCAAGCTGTCCTGGAGAATGACTTTCTCTAATCCAACAAAAGCCCAAGAACTCTCGATTTAGAGGATCTGCATTCTGTCTCACACATTCCCTTAGCATCTGCATGAAACACAGCTCAACAGAACATAAGCCTTGGGCACAGAGTGCAGGAAACACAGATATTATGAAGCCCTGTTTGTAGATATTTAGGACTAAAAGAGAAGCCAGAGTTAGGATAGGGAAATAGACTGGGGTTTTTTTAATGCATTTGATGTGTTGGTGTAAAAGCAGGTCCTCATAAAATCATAGGATTGCTTGGGTTGGAAGAGACCTCAAAGATTGTCTAGATTCAACCTCCCTCCCATTTACACAAAGGGATGCCACCCACTAGACCAGGTCTTGTCTATATAAATACAACTTTTTTTTTTCCTTCTGTTTTGGAAGGAAGTATCTCAGTGTGTAGGTACAGTTAGAAATTTTAATCCTGTGTCAGGCTTTGACTCTATACTCAAAACCTGAGCATTCACAGCTCTTGATGAAATTCCTCATATTTTGATGCAGGAGGATTTGAAGGTAGGACGCTGTTCCTGGGTCAGATGTGCTCTTTCCAGCATTCTTACAAAAGAATGCAAAAAATTACACCTAAGCTCAACTCGAGCACATGAGTAACACCAGGGGATTACTCAATGTCTGATTTCAAGACTTTGAATCACTGAGGCTTTAATTACCACAATGGCAACTGCAAAATGTCACAGCCCCAACCACTGCCGTGTCCGCACAATGCCGCTCTTTTCTTTCCCCTGTTAAGAATAGCCTTGCTCATTCATACTGCAAATAAAGAAGCATCTTTGGGCTGCAATCTGCATAGAGCGAAGTTATTAAACAACTGACTTCAGTCCACATGAGCAATGTTAGTTCCCTGAACAGTAAAAGCAAAACCAGAGCCTTGGTGAGCAGCCCACCATGATCTCAGGGTGACGGCACTGCAGTCGATGATTTGTAAGCTCAAGACAAAAATGAAGACATTAATGTGTAGGTGTCCAGACAATTGGGCCTGTGGATATTAACTCATAATAGAAATCAGTGAATATTTTCACCCAATAAACTACTCAGCAAATATTATTGAAGCACATGATGAAAAAGTCTCCTTTTCTACCAGCTCTGAATGAGAAACGAGCCTTTGGACGTTTAGCTGACAAATAATGCAGGTATAAGAATTTGCAAATCCTGTACAGTGCATGTGGAGTCCACTGGCTCTAGACATCCATCCACAATCTGGAGTTGTGCAGCCTGAAATAAACACAGCTGTGTTTATCTGAATGTGTGATCCCATGTACATGGGAGAAAGTTCAAATAAATGCACTCCATGCGACGATGCTGTAAATGCAGCAACTGCATTTGTCAGATGTGTGATGATGCAATCTCTTAAGTAAACAGAACGAGCTGTTCGTTTGAATTCTGAGCTGCAGAGATGTAAAAATGTATGTACATTAATCAAAGGCAATAAAATGAAATCCAAAACAGCTAAAAGATCTTAAATGAACCTTAGCTGAAAATTCTCCTATTGTCCTTATACCTAGAATAAAATTCTGTGTGTTGATATTAAGCATATGGTGTATTTTTAGACAAAGAGATTAAGGGAATAGATAACCATCAGTTTGGGTTTAGTGGACCTGTCCTGTTTTCTCTAAGAGAGCCCATTGCCTAAGACCCACTCTAGAAATTCATAGAATCTTAGAATGGGATGGGTTGGGAGGGACCTTAAAGACCATTTCCTTTTAGCCATCTTCTAACAGACCAGTTGACTTCAAGCCTTGCCCAACATGATCTAGAGCACTTCCAGGGATGGGGTATCCACAACTTCTCTGGACAACCCCTAGGAGTACCTCACCTCCCTCTGAGTAAAGAATTTCTTCATAAGGAAAAGAAATGGTGGGATATCCCAAATTTTTCATCTTATCAACCAAAGTGATAGCTCTATTTTACAGCTAAAATATCTTTATTTGGGATGTGTGGCCTGCTCAGTTCTCAAAAGAGCCAATAGTTTGAGGAATAAGTTCCTGGTGAGCTGAAGAACATGTGAAGGAAAAAGAAAAACTGAATGAATGTAGATGCTATCAAAGCTGTTGTTTTACTCAGAGTTAACATTGGCTCAGTGTTTCACTATAAACTCATTCAGAGCAGCAAGTTACTGGAAAAAATCCTCCACTTGAGAAATATGCAATAGTTACTGATGAGTCAGAAGTTGGAAGTAGTGACACCACCACACACTATTAAAAAGTCCTACTTTCCAATACTGTCTGACTGCTCTGCAACCCAAAATAACATCACAGCAGAAGCACTGTAAAGCTTTTTTCATTTGTCTCAAGCATATTCCCTTGGAAAACACGAGCTGTGCAAATGGTCTTAAGAATGGTTACTGTGGAATTAGACCATCAAATTTCTTGACTTATGTG
The DNA here is from genome assembly GCF_021018805.1 of Prinia subflava. Lineage (NCBI taxonomy): Eukaryota > Metazoa > Chordata > Aves > Passeriformes > Cisticolidae > Prinia > Prinia subflava. Next base: position 35,683,204 of record NC_086252.1, on the reverse strand, counting down.
CTTTAAAATCTTGCCCAAAAGATGGCACTAACATTGTTTTTAGTAACATATATTGGATATAGATTTAATTCTTCCCCCATGTAAACAGTATCTTCAAACTGGTCGCAAATATACGTTGGAAGAACGTGCTTAATGTGCACTACTATGCCAGCTGACAATTGCTGTGCAGGAATTAAGCTTCCCTCATGTTAGATCATCAGACACTGCACAGAAACTATTGCTGGACCAGCAGATGTGTCTGTCAGAGCACAGAAACCCTGAGCTATGAAATCATCCCAACCCGGACTATTTAAATCTATGTAATCTGCCATACAATATAGCAGAAGAGTATCATACATTTAAATCATGCACTATTAAATCTCTTGAAAAGTATGCTAAACCTAGATCAACTTCATTGAACAATTTATATCTGATTTAAAATATTCAAAGAAGTATTACAGTGCTGAATTTTATTATCAGTAATTTATTTCAGGGTTTAAATATTTAAATTACACACCTTATAAGGGATGGCAAATAACTTGCATGTCTCCTGGAGCAGTGGAAGCACCTATTTACAATACTTTCAGAGTTTATATTAATATCGTTATTTTGAGTATGTGCAGAGACCATATTTTGTCTTTCCACTAACCAGATCACGTCAATGAGCTTGAAGAAGTTGGGCCCCAAAAGAGCTAAAAATTTGCTGTTGATCTGGCAAGAACAGAGCATTTGACAGGCAGGAGGCTCAAGTGGGGCTACTAAAATTTACAGCAGCACTGGGGAGAAAAATCCTGCTGGCTTCAGTGTTGCTCCCACTGAAGCCAGCAGGATAAAGATGTGTCCCGGCCCTCAGTATTGTGAGTTTCTTCTGAACATCTGGTGGTTTTTATTTTCGTGTCATACTCCTTCCCTAGCAGCAAAACTCATATGAAAACCCCAGGCACGTGTTAAGACACTGTGATAAAGCTGAACACCAGATAAAACCAGGGCAAGGGACACATGAAAGAAAATAAGGGGACAAATGGGCCAGTGTGAGAGGTATGACCAAATTAGTGTCAACTCTTCTGCAAGCACCAATAAAGGATAGATTTGAATCACAGAATCACTAGGCTGGAAGAGACCTTTAGGATCAACGAGTCCAACTCATTGAGGCGCACAGAGGAGAAAGCTGAAGGAAGAGCTTGGAAACTGATTGTAAAAGGCAACAGATGAATGAAAATGAAAGGTAAAGAAGGCAAAGCCATGGTAGGTCTTGAATGAGAAGTGCAGCAGATTGTGCTCAATGCAACAAACACAAGGGATGTCATGGGAGACAGAAGGGAGCAGGGTTGGAACTGCGATAGAAAGTGGTGGGGGAGGAGGTGGATGGAGAGTGATGTGGTGGGATGGGAATGCCACCCTGTCAGAGAAGCCAAAGGGAGAGGGAGCAGCGCAGGAAAAGGGGTACAAGGCCCAGAGGCACAGCAGAGAAATGGGATGGAGAGATGTCAGAGGAGAAGAAATCACCCAGATTGATTGATGCAATGATAACAGTGAGGAAGACCCTCTGGGCTTCTCTTTGTGGGAGTCATGTGGCAGGTGCAATCTGGGGATTGTGCATTTGCTTACATTGAATTTAACCCCAAAATGAGTTAGAGAATGAACATGAATTATGGTGACATGAGGTATACAGAGCTTTTCACCTGAAAAAGATGTAGCACAAGTGAGGAGGGTGAGGAATTGCAGGAGCTGCCCCAAAGCACATTTAATACTTAACAACACTTCCTTATGAAGTCAAAGTAATTTATGTCCCCAGCCTGCTGCTCTTCTGCTAGAAAAACCCTCCTGAAATCAGCTAGTTAAAGAAAGGCAAATAAGAAAGAAGGTGAGCTTCCTGGGGAGAGAAGACCTCACCACTGGCTTTTACTTTTTGTTTCAGTTTGCCAGAGACAGAATCAGGTTTCCTTTTAGACTTGCACTTTTCTTGTATCTGGAGCAAGTCAGCCTTTATCCTTCCACCTCTAAACTTTATTTTTCTTCGGGGAGAGGAATTGGTCAGCGACAAAAGAGAAGTGAGGACCAATGACTGCCCCACAAAATAGCAACAGAGGCACCACAATGAAATCGGGGAATTTACAAAGGGGAAAAAAATAGATACAGCAACCAAGACCGCCAACCACAGGTGGGTTTCTCTCATGTTAATATAAAACCCCTCAGTTAAGAGGAATGAGAAAAGCATGGTACCAATTATTGAAAGCTGCCATCGTCATTCCCACCGAGGCTCTGTTCAGTCCACAAGAAAAATCTCACACCCGTGATCGAAGGGCCTGAAAATCCCCAAACCAGTGCTGGGAAACTCCCCACAATATCCCTGCAGACAGAATTTGGGTGGGGTTTTTTTCGTGCTGCAACACATCTGATCATCTAAATAGAACCCGTTGCCTTTGCATAAAAGTAGAGGTACTCAGCTGGTTACAGCCCCAGCCAGCCATCCTGCAGGAACACACCTGGGGGAAAAATATCTCCTACAATAGGGTGCTGGACCATAACAGGACTGTGCTGCCCCTTCCACCCCCTCGCTTAATGAATTTTTCAAAAACCAAAGGGGACTGCCATCCTAACAACAGGAACTGGACAATTTGCAGTAGGTGCTACGCATGGTAGTGCTAGTAGCAGCAGGAGTGCCATGAATATGGAAGTGAGGAGCTAACAGGAGGAAGAGACATTTGGAGAGAAGCATCTCGCTCAGCTTCTCATAACAAAAACTAGTTTTAAAATCTTCAGCAGCGAAGCAAATGGGTAGGGTGTCACCAGTTCAGCTGAAAACTCACTTGCACCTTATGGTCACCATCTGTGGTGTGGAACGTTTTCAACCTTGACAAAGCAGATTTGTCCGAGGATATTTCCGCTCTTTGAAATAAGAGAATTAGCTGTGGTAAAACCAGAACCCGTGTTGGCACATCTACACTCAGGCGATCTCTGGAAGGGGGGGAAAAAAAAGAAGTATATCATTGCAATGAGCGTCTGGTTGCCAACCTGTAAAAAATAACACCCCGCCGCCCCCGGGCAGCTCCAGCTGTGTCAGTGCTCAGCAACACCAAAGGCCACTGGCTTTTCCTCCTCCTCTTTAAAATATGAAGTGCCTTTTTAAAAGCCCATGAGAAGAAAGGCACATGCAGCAGGTGGTCACATCTGTGCCCACCTCCCTCCATCCTGAACAATTTGTTCCTGAGTGCTCCTGAGGAGGAAAAGGATGGAAATTCTGGGTGTGAAAGGAGGATGAGGGTGGGTGGAGGAGGATAACTCCTCTCCCATCTCAAGGAGAAAGGGAAGATCTTAAAGCCCATGAGTTATTTGCCCTGTTTCTTGCTCTATCTTAGCATAGCCCTTGCAGGAGAATTCCCCCAGAGCCCAACTCGCTGACAAGCACAAAAATCAACATATGTCTGAGATATGCATGCACAGGCATGCTCTCTATCACTGCTGAGATGGAAGCAACCACAGAAATATAAAACATAGATGGTTTCCTTTTGATTTGCCCTTCATTTGAGAATTCTCCATTGGCTGTAATTGCACTCATAATACTGCTGCAGTTGTGTATTTTTCAAAGAACTGAGTCAATAATCCAAATGATGGCTCCAGCTCTGGACAGAGTCTTTCATTTCAACTCATTTAACATTTTAATAATTCCTTAAGTGTTGTAAGGTTTCTGTGTTGAGCCAGAGAGCAGCACTGCAGACCCACGGCTCCTCTCTGCTTCTGCTGGGATTTTCCATAGTGATTCTGGACAAATCATTTAATGATCCCAGACTGTAAAAAGGGGATCAACTGAATTCCTTATCTTCAAGGTATATTGTGAGGATAAATTTGTGCATACAACTGCAGATTGTGATTTTTGGTGGAGCACAAAATATTTGCCCAAATGGATGGGTCCAGAAGTGCATCTCAAAGAGATAACAATGCTCTCCGTCCCCCAACCACCACCCTGAATGCCACAGATACTTTAAAGTTTTGATTTTTGGGGAAGCACAGGGCCAATTGCTACCAGAGTTAACCACAAAAAGTTTAATTTGTTCTACGCATTTTCAACAATTTTTACCCCCTGATCCTGGAATTTTACTTCTTCCCCTGAATTTCCCCCTTCCTCTCCATGAAGTGGTGGAATCCCAGCGAGCTGCACTCCAGCAGAGATGAGTAGCACTGTTGGGCTAATTAGAATTCAATTAACACAGTCATATTTTACCACTTCACTCTCAGTTCTGGTGGGCAATGTCACACGCCCCAGTGGCACAGGAAGTACCGCGATGCGAATTAAACCTCCTTTGCTACTGGCAACCAGTAGAGACACAGGACGGGGCTTGTGTGCCTCCAGAAACCACAAGAAAGGGCTCAGCTCTCACCATCAAGAGCTTCATATGTAACTCCGGCCTTTAAAAATGTGCTACAATGACTCAGAATGAGGAACAAGAGAAAATCTGCCGAAGAAGCAGTTTGTCACGGTGTGGGACTTGTTTCTTCAACAGCTATAACCTCAGTTCCCTGATTCAGCAACTTTGGTGCCCATAAATTAAAGAAATAAAGTGAAATGGCACCGTGTTTGCATGGGATGGAGGCAAAACTGGATCCAAAATGAAAATCACTCTGGCGGTCAAGAAAATACATTGCAGTGTGCCTGGACTCAAGATTGGTGTCAGCAGTGAATTTAGGGGAACCCTTGTGTGATCATTAAGTTTATCAAAGGCTTAGCAAGAATCAAACATGGGTGAAGTATTGGACTGATTGAAGTCAGGGTGATACTTCCAACCTCTCACCACACGTTTCTAAAGAGCCCAAAGCCCAGTGCTGGGGCTGGAAAGCAAAATCAAAATAGAACAGATAAATAATAAATTAAATAACACAAGTTAAAGCCTCCTGGAAATGAAAACTGATTAGCCAGATTTCACAGAGGGTTTCAATTAAGTCTGTTTCTCATTTTTGTTTATCTATATTTAATACTGATAAATAATGTTATTTCATTACAAGTCTCTGATGGGTGTTTCTGGCCATTCTTAAAGGGATAGTTAGGCTTGAAAAACCCCCTCCATCACCTATGGAATCTGGGTTAGCAAAATGGAAAAAGCACACTTATTTTTCTCCACTAATGATGTTTGCATGTTTTCTTGCACTTTGTGTCTCCTATGACTTTCCAGATGCTAGAAATGGAGCTGTACCAAGAGTTCCCATCTTCTTCCTGTGTTGAAAACCTGGAATATTGCATTTCCGTGCTTAAATGCTGTGCTTCATGAGTCATTTATTCACCCTTGAAGATAGGAGAGGAAGGAGTAATTCAAGAGTTTCCCATCTCACACGATCCCTGAGAGCTGAGGATGGGGAGGGAGGGGCTCAGCCCTGGTGTGTGGTTTCCCCTCAGCTTTACACTCACACCTGATACCATCAAATCCTCCTGTTCACAGAGAAAGGATGGCAAGATTGAAAAACCACTTCCAGTATCATTAGGAAACACCACTGGCAGGCCTTTAGCCACCCCATAATGACCCTGATCCCCCCCATTCTTGCATGGCAAGCAAAACCTGCCTGGTTTCAGCTGCTGGAGATCAATGCCTTGTCCTGGGCCAGTGGAAACCTCCCCTGCACACCTCTTCTTTAGTTAAAAATGGTTCAGGTAAATAGGGGCAGCTGCTAAGGGGCATTTGTTAAAAAAAATGAAGGCAGTAAAACACATTACAAATTGTCTGATGTTTGCATTGCCTGGAAAACACATCCTGTTATCCAAAAATGTGCTCTGAACACGATCCTCGCAGACTCTGTCTGCTTTGTTTGCAACCCCAGCCTCTACAGGGCTTTTTAACTCCTCCGTCAGCCCCTTGGGTGTTCCCCACTGCTCTGACTGGCACTGCCATGGAGGGGAGGATGCTTTCCTTCCCCTGGTGCTGCAGGAGCTCTTTTGAGGCACACAAATGCTACGCCGTGTTTCTTCACATCTCAACTGGGGTTTCTGAGCTCTTGCCATGCACAAATGTGGCAAATTCACTGCTTTCCCCTCCCTGCTTCTCTTCAGGCCTAAGGCAAAAGCTGCTGCAGAGACCACCTGGGTTAAATTAGCACAATTAAACAGTGTTAAGCTGCTTGAGGAAATGCAGTGCTGTTTTCTGTGTTACTCAAGTCATGGTACGTAGCTGTCAAATTACTGTTTGGGAGCAGGAGGATGACCTGTGGGAGGAGCACAGAGCCAAAACCCTCACTCCTAAAGCTCCATCTCCTGATCTAAAGCAAATCACAGAATCACAGAATCACAGAATCACAGAATCACAGAATCACAGAATCACAGAATGGTTTGGGTTGGAAGGGACCCTTAAAGCTCATCTCATTCCAACCCTGCCATGGGCAGGGACACCTTTCACAATTCCAGGTTGCTCCAAGCTCCACCCAGCCTGGCCTTGGACACTTCCAGGGATCCAGGGGCAGCCACAGCTTTTCTGGCAACTTGTTCCAGTGCCTCACCACCCTCACAAGGAAGAATTTCTCCCTAAAATCTATTCTAAACTCACTTCCTTTTAGTCTAAAGCCATTACTCCTTTATTTCTGAAGAGTCCAGGAGGTGATCTATTGTGCATTGTGTCTGTGCTATAACCAGCACACATCAGAGCTGCCTTTTCAGAGCAGACGTGTGTGGTAAAGTGGAGAGGTAGGAACATTATGCCAGAAGTTTTTTTATTTGAATAACTCTGCAAGAGGGAAGATGGGTGGCCTTCAGAAAGGCACAGGTAGCACTGCCTGGAGCTGTGTGGGGTGGCTGCTGCTGCCAGACCCGTTGCTGCAGGAAATCGTGTTGCTGAACCAGGATGGCCTTGTTACTCCAAATGGAGCCACTTTTTCTGCCCTCAGATTTTATCCAATTGTCTGTTTGTTTGGCAACCTGAGCAGAGCAGTGTCTCCAGCTGGGCTGCTGGATGTCTGAAAGACTGAGGCTGTCTGCGAGCAGATGGGAATGTTCCCGTATTTCTGTCTCCAGCTCTCAGGGACCTGACTGAGACTCACAGAGCTCAGAATGCTGAAGAAGAGTGCCCAAAAAATGCCATTGCAAATGCAGCTGGAAAGTCATCTTTTTTTATTCACTTTGATTTCTCAGGATTTTTTTTTTTTTTTCAGCCTGAAACCCAGGTCTGGATCTAGTGATGCACAGAAAGGAAGGGTGTTGGGTGTCTGCTCATGTCTTTCTGTCCTACTTCTCCCACAAGTAGGACATCTGGGATTTATGGTCACCTCAGTCTGAAGCTTCAATCTCCTGCTGCAGCAAGCGCCCACAGCCCTCAGAGTAGAGGCTGAGCTCCAAGTCAGGCTCTGTGCACTTTGCAGCACTGCTAAAATAACTCCTGTGACAAGGGGGAGGGAAAGCAAAAGGAACTTCATCACTCGGCGCCGAGAGCACTCACCAGGACAGGGCAGCCCTAAGCTGTCACTCCTGCTCCCTTCAAAAGTAATATTTTCCTGGTTACTAAAAACGTGTCCCTCTGGGGAGCAGCTTCCCTGTTTCCCCAGGAATTTCCCTGTTCCTGGATGGCTGCATTCCCAGCCCTGCTCCCTTGCTGTAGTCACAGGCATTGTGAGCCGTGCCGGCACCATCCCCGCTCGAGTCCAGGAGAGACAGAAAACTGACTAAAGAAAATTAAGCTCCACCTTGATGTCCCACTTTTCTCAGGCTATGTTTTTGCAACTTCCTAGCAGATGGCATGTCTTAGGTATAGCACTTTGGAGATGCCAAGTGATGTCCTATCTATCAGTGTTTTTATTTAATGAGGAGGGAAATTCTGACTCCTACTTACACTTGGGAAGCTGCAAGAGGGAGACAGGTGTGATGCTATTTCATACTGCTGTATCATCTACCCAGAGCCCTCAACAGCTATTTTTAATCTGGACACTAAAGGAACTATTAATTAGGAAAACATATCCTGGTGCCTAATACAAATTGTAGAGACTCTAATGGTGTATTAGAGCATCTTAATTTTCTTCAGAGACTACAATTAGCAGTGAGTTCGTCTGCAGTATGATGACTTTTTTTTTTTTTTAATAATCTGAGAAAATAAAGGATGCAAATATAGGGCAGCTGAGTCATAAAAGAAGAAGGATGGGGTTCCTGCCCAAAATGCTTCAAGTGTGTCCAGTCAATACATTTAAAATGTATCGTGAGACATTTCACCCGAGGTACAGCTGAATGAGGAGGAAAAATAAAAGTAACTGGGGTGTAGTGGCTGTTTTTAAAATGAGAATTAGGTGACAATATTGCACATAACTGCTCTTAAAAAATGTCCCAGTATTTGCCATTTACATGTAGCCAAATCCTTTATATCTCAACTTTCATGTGGCACAATCGTTTCCATTACTCTGCACATCACATGATAGATGTCAGAATTTTGGTGGACTTTCAGTGTTGAAGGGATGTCGTTGAACCTTCCTGCTTTGTGGGATTGCAAAGAAGGATGATTATGCTGATAAAGATAACTTTATGTTCCTTTTCACAATGAAATCTTAGAGTTTCTTTTGAGAAATTAGGTTTGTATTATGACACAGGAAAATGCTTATTAGTGAAACAAACTTCTGTGTACAGACTTGATGATGAAGTCAGCTGAAATCCAAAAATGCTAATTAAAGATTAAATACTGACCTCTCTGTTGTTCCTCTGTCACATCTGAATGAAAAGGTGGGAAAATTTTTCCCCCAGAGGAATGTGGATGAGGTTCACCCATGTCTTTCTAAGGAAGCTGATGCTGGTGCTGGTCTTACTGGCTCTCTACAACAAGAAAGTGAGCAAACTCTTTGCAGTGGCTATTTTTCACTGGGAAAATGTAGCTGAACGGGCAGAAAAAGTAAAGAAAGAAAAAAGGGCCAACAGGAAAACATTAAAAAGTTGTAATCAACTGAAAGCACTGCGTGAAGAGATCATGCAGCTGATGACCTTAAAAGAAAAGCCCTAGCACCAGAATAAATCACCACTACCATCACTGACTATACCTTTCATTTCCTCTGCACAAAGGCACTGGGAAGCAAAATAAACACATTTTTGTCTTCTCTCCTGAGGAGGGTGGGAAACCCCCTTCTGCCACACAAATGCTCAAGCAGGGGCCCTTGTGGCCATGTCCTTGGGAGAAGGAAGAGGAGGTTTGGCTCTACCTGGCCAGCTCATGGGATATCCAAGCCTATGGTGCAGCACACGGGGAATGCTGTGGCTTCTCAGACTCATCACCACCTCTGTCAGTAATTCAGCCCTGTCCCTCTCAACATCCTCACCAACTTCACAGCCATAGGAACAGGTTTGTTTTAATCTGGTATGTCTCCAAAATAGATAGTTCATAACTGTCTTCCTTGCATTTCTAAATGTGGGTAAGAAAGCTGATGAATGAAGGAGGAAGCGGGACCTATCTGAGGCCGTGCCCCCCGTTTCCCTTTCCTCTCAAAAAGAGGCACAAAAACAAGCAAATGTGTCCATGTGATAGAGGCTGTTTTCATAAAAGTCCAGCCCACAGCCCTCTCCTGCCCTGGGAAAGCCTGCACTGGGGCTCTGCTCCTGCCTTGGCTCTCGGCGGGACAGCCCAGCCCAGGCAGCCTGCGCAGCCACGCTCCCGCTGTGGAAACGTGGAAAGGTGATTACGGGTGAGCTGCTGGATTTTGGCCAGAACCAGAAGATCTCAGGGACACCTGAAGAGGTTTAAGCAGCTGAACGTCAGCAGTGCCCTGCAGTTTGGTCCTGGACTGGAGAAATAGTCACCCATTCTTCCATGAGTGCTTGCAAAGCCGTACCTTAGGCTCAGTGAGTATCGAGACTTGGTACTGTGTTTTAAATTAATTCTTCAGCCCATACCTTCATCTGCCATGGTACAAATGAACATTACAGGCTGAACATTAGATATTTATGTTCATCTAGCAATCTGTAATAGGCTATCGGGACAGGTTTTGACGTGTACATTGAAGTTATTGCTTTTTTATCAATATCACGGTACATTTGTCAGCAGAGAATAATAATTGTATTGCTATGTATATAACTGATCTTGTAGTGTGACAGTCCCTACACTGTGCACAAATTGAACACATTTCATCTTAAACACAAGGCTATTAATTAAAATCAGGCAGAAATAGAGAATTTTAAACTGCCAAGAATGGAGCATCTCTGAGCAGCATCTTCTCCAGTATCTTCTCTCATAAATATCTTGGATTCTTACAGGATCACCTACTTGTCCATGGATTTGTTTGTTACAGAATGCCAGAAGAAAGGCAAGGTCAGAGGTCTGAAATCAAGGGCACAAGAGGTAGGACAAGGCTGCTGTAAAAGGATGAGAGCAGATTTCTGAATTTCAGCAGGCATCAAGCAGCATCTGCTGTAGTTATGGCAGCAAGAGGAGCTTTCGTTCCATTCCTTGCTTTTCACACACCAGTAACTTAGACAAATGCACTGCATATGTGGGCACAGGTAGTCATCTGCACTTTTCACAAGTGTCCAGCCAACTCTGAATTTTAATTACTTCTGACTTCTATATTAATTTCCTTCCAACCTGGCTGCTTTTTCTACAGCCAATGCTGGACTAAAGATGAGGCTAGGTTTCAAGAAATAGTAAGTTTAAATCAAGGAATCCTTTTAAAATGACAAATCTTCACTCATATGCACTAGAATGTGCAGGATGTTAAGCACAAAGAAGGAAAAAAAAATCAACCTTGAAAGAGCCAGAAACAGCACTGAAGATCTGGGAAGAATTTCTCTGCCAGAGTTTAATGGAGATCATAAGAGAGAGAATGAGTCAGACAATATTTAAAAAATAATTGCCCATTATCCAGGTGTGATGATGGTTGACATTAAGATGTTCAGGTTACCAAAGCAGTGAAATGTGGTTATTTTTATCAACTGACCAAAGTGTAATAAAACTGTAGCAAAAATTCCCTGGGAGAAGTTATTGATCAACGTTTGCCCCTTCTGGCAGATTATAAGAGGAAAAGAAGCTGTACCTTACACCAGAGTAAAAGTCAGCCTTGACAAGTTTGAGGAGTTGAGGTTTTTATGGCATAAAAAATCCCCTGGCCACAGCATAAAATAAGGCAAAATCAATGCTGGTAAGAACAAGACCAAGTGTGTAGGATGAGAGGTCAGGTAATAGAGAAGCTCTAACCTTGTAATCAGCTAAAGGCTTCAGAAAGATTTCATATTTCAGTATTAAAACCAGAGACAAAGAAAAAAAAATTGGAAGTAACCTCCAGTCATTTTACCAAACTTATCAGGATTTTCTGTTAGAAATGGGAGATGGACCTGCATGAATACATTCCTGAAACTTCAGCAATTTTCACAGCAAGCAATAAGCCAGTGCAGAGGTCCAAATGGGATGGGGAGAAGAGGACCAACATCCAGAGAGGATACTCTTCCATTGGGTGTACCAAAACATAACACTGTCAATGTAGGAACTTCTTTCCTATTTGTTTAAATGTCTTATCATTGTACTTTTCATTAGAAACATAATTCTCCTTTCCCCCGAATTATGCTGATTTTGGATATAAACTCATGTTTTGCAAAATCTTCTTGCCAGGGAAGGGTGCCAAGGGAAAACCATCATCTTTTCTCACCTTTGAGTGTCCAGATTAAGTGATGTTTATTAATTACAGAATCATCTCTAGTTATCAGACCTGCCCACCTCTGCTTCCAACAGTACCTGTTGGAACAGTTCTGTGACAGGGGCCCAAATCTTTGCAGTCAGCAGCTCCTTGGTTCCTACTGCAACAGGTTTTCCATTTCCTGATAACAATACCCCAGGCTGCAGCTGGAATTGTTTCCTAGAGAGAGGCAGATTTTTCTGCCTTTTCATTCCCATGCACAGATGGAGACAAGGCCTGGTTTAGCTTCTGAACATGACAGTGTAGCTAAAGTTGCTTTTCAGCTTAAATTCCCTGTATCTCCTCTACATGTTCTTCATATTCCAGCACCTGAAGGGGCTCCAAGGGAGCTGGAGAGGGACTTTGGACAAGGGCATGGAATGGCAGAACAAGGGGCAATGGTTTCCTACTGCCAGAGGGCAGGGGTAGGTGGGATATTGGGAAGGAATTGTACACTGGTGAGGCCCTGGCACAGGTTCCCAGAGAAGCTGTGGCTGCCCCTGGATCCCCGGAATTGTCCAAGGCCAGGTTGGACGGGGCTTGGAGAAACCTGGGATAGTGGAAGGAGTCCCTGCCCATGGCAGGGAGTGGGACTGGATGAGATGTAAGGTCCCTTCCAACCCAAACCCTTCTGGGACTCTGCAGTTGTATGAAAATGATGTGACCATGTTTCTATATTACTCAGTAATACATTATGCACTAATGAAGCATTCACAAAACACTCTTTAGTTTACTATACCAAAAAGAAAAAAAAATATCCATGACAAGTATAATCTAGGAAAGATCTTGTTCCACCAGCAGCTTCCATAAACAGCCACATGTAATTTTTTCCAGAAATGAGTCAAAAGATCACTTGCTAAGTCACTGGCTGGTGCAAAATAGATGCCATTAAGTAAAAGTCATTCCAGTGAGCTCCAAAAGGGCACAACGTTGAAGAGCACCATGGGCTTTGCTTTGAGAACGTTCTTTCCCACACACCTGCTAGGCTGGCACAGCTGAATTTTCCCATTTTTGTCAAATCTTTCCCATTTAAGATGAGTAATAGTGCCAGATTTCTGAAGTAATACACCACTTAGTGCCATATTCCCTGGTAAAGTTCCTCTATAACACTTTTATTTGCAAAGGTTACTATGACAGCTGCTTGGCCAAAGGTATTTTCAGATTGGGTATTTATGTTCTTCCACAGCTATTTGAATTCCTCTTTTACTTCAAGTGTTGAGTCTCAAATAAAAAAAATTATCAGCTTTGGAATGTGATTCAGTATTTAATTGATCAGGATCATTCTCTTTAATTGCTATAATTCACCTCTTCTTTTGTAGGGTATATCCATCTTATACCTTCAGTCTTTAACTGACTGAAGTTTTATTTACTGCACCTTTTTCATCTTTTATTAATTGATTGAGCTGTGACAGTTCCCTTTGAAATACCAAGCAGAAAAGACCAAATATTTTCATAGATTCTGAGGCCATCACAGTTCTCCAGCCTCTCATCCTGCATGGGGTGGATCACAGACATTCACACAATCCACCTCAATTTTGAGTTATTGAGTCTGCAGCTCAGTCACTTGTGGTTGACTTGGAACATATCTTCTAGGAAGTTTTCCAATTTCAAAGACTTAAAGTGACAAAAATTATCCCACATCCCATGTGCAGTATCCAAATGTTAAATTGTTCTAACAGCTGAATTATGTGCAATCTTAAAAATTTACACCTCGTTTCTGATATAACTTTTTCAGCTTGGGTTTATAGACAGACGACCATTTTCTGCCTGTATCTTTCTTGTGATTAAAAGGGCTCATGGAATTGTGTATCTTCTCTGATTTATTTAATGGGCTTAAATGCAGGCTGAAATAAGTGGTATGTAACTGCAACAGGATTTTTAAAGGGATAATTTAAGGGCTTGCTGGACAGCTTTGAAGGCAGTTAGTGAACATGTAGCTGGGTTTTATATATATACATATATTTATAAATATATAGAAATATAAATATATGTATGAGGGTTATATAATTATATACAGATCCTATAGGTGTGGAGAAGGGACTAGATACCCAAGCTGGGAATTTCTGTAGGACATTTCCTATACCAATATAGCTGTTTAAAGCTTAGTGAGTCCAGGGCATGTTCTAGTTACTATCTCTGCTTCCTTCCTCTTCTTCATCTTCTTGTAGGAATCTTGGAAATTGGTCTCAGGTCCTAGATGAGCAAGGTGAATATATCAGGTGTTTCTTAAACATAGAGGGAAGAGCAGGATATGAGAACTATAGCCTGTGATGTTTCAGGGAGTGAGGGAAATTACCAGACACTTCATGAAAAGTCTATTTTTTTTTTTCAGATTTTCCTTAGTAGCTTGGCAACATGTAATTCTCCAGTCTCCCAAACCCTGTCATCTAAGTTATGTTAGGATTCAAACAGCTAGCAGACTGTAAACAGGAGAGATTAGTCATCCTCAGATCCCCAGCATTACCATTTTGGAAAGAGGGAGAGTGGTTCCTGTACGACCCCGCGCTGTTTACATTGGGGTAGCAGCAGGGAAGAACATGGGAAAGTCAGATATAAATGGCACTTCAGAAAAAAATTGAAAACGTTTGCCAGCACTGCAAACTACTACGTAATAGCTCCTGAGTGGTGCTGGGCTCTGTCTCACAGATGCCCTTCAGTAGGATGAACCCGAGCATCACAGTCTAGTGAGCGGGAGACAGTCTGCTGCTCTGTTTGAGCTGAATTCTCTCCTCACCATGGTGACCAAGAGAGTTATATCTGATCTGCTATTCTGGCAAGGTCCTCCATCGTTTCTCTGTCTTCTCAGCGCAAGCCTCCTCATCGGCGTTTTCCAAGAAACCTCAATCACTCTACCTGACAGAGCCGGACTTCTTTCCAGCAAAGGAACACGAAGGCCCAACACTGTCTTTGGGAAAATATGTTCTTCCCTCCTGGAAGGATTCCAAAGGGCAGAAAACCCCAGAAAACCCCCTTGAGGACCAACAGCCCGACAGAAGCTGCCCCAAGGTTGTGTTTCCATTTGTGTCTGCAAACACTAAAATGGAGCAGGGAAATGGGTGGGTAAAGGTGGGGCCTTTCAGTGCTTAAAGGGGGCTTACAAGAAAGATTGGATCAGATGTTTTGGTGAGGTCTGTAGTGATAGAAAAAGGGATAATGGCTTTGAATTAAAGGAGGGTAGGTTCAAAATACATCTTAAGAAGAAATTCTTGGCTATGACTAAGGTGAGATCTTGGCACAGTTTGCCCAGAGAAACTATGGATGCCCCATCCTTAGAAGAGTTCAAGGCCAATTCGGATTGGGTTTGGAGCAACCTGGGATAGTGGCGGGTGTCCCTGCCTGTCGCTGGAGGACACAAACAAAAGACAAAATATTGCAAATATATCAGAGGGCAAAAGGCATTAAAAAAGGCTTTAATTGTCCAATTTTATAAGGTGTTCCGATACAGACTTAACATGGTTGGTGAACAAGAATGACACCTCCCCAATCCCATTGGTTATACTGGAGGGACAGCCAAAATGTTTTTCTCTGAGAACCAGAAAGGCAAACACCACCTGGAGAAAGATTGTTTTGGGAAAGGACAGTTGTTTTGCCAAGATTGTTTTGGGAAGATGCTTTCCTAAGAAACTTTTCCCTTGGGAAATGAGTTAGCAGCTATCAGTAGGCTAAAATCTCTCAGGCTCAAAAATATCAGGCCCACACCTGCCCATGGCAGGGGTTGGACTAGATGTCCTTGAAGGGTGCCCTCCAACCCAAACCATTCCAAGTCTCTCTTGATGCCATTTCTTTCTGCATTGGAGCTCTGACTTTGCAAACACACACTAGGTCATCCTGAGGCTTCCAGTTCCAGCTCTGGGTTTGTAAATGGGAGTGATGTTACCTTTAGCTGAGACAATCCGGTCTCAGAGGTGCCGTAAGAGTCATCCAAGCCCTGTGCTATTGTTCCTGCTGCTGTGTTTTGTCTGGGCAGCCCAAACTCTTATAAACAGGAAACTGGAGACTTCAGATGCTTTCTACGCTTGAATAGAGACTGGTACAAGTATCTGAGATTGCTGCCCTTCTTCCAAACAAAACTCATTTATATGAATATTCATAGGCAATTAAACTGTCGTGACTACTTAAGGAAATGCCTGGACTTACACATAGATTAATGTGCGTGTGTTTAGGCTACAGGTCTTGCTCCAGGACCTACGGATATCAATCTATTGTTTGGTCCTTAAGCTGCCAGCAGGCATGTTTTTCTCCTGAAACTCTTCTCCCATAAATACCAAATAAAGCTATAGTTTGTGCAATAGTCCCAGAGATATCGGTTGACCCAGACTGTATTTGTTTGCATGAGACGTCTTTACAGCACTCTGGGGAAAAACCAGAGTTTCAAAACCAGAACATCTATCCTCAGACAAATCTGCTGAACCGTGGAGCTGTATTTCCTGACTTCCAGGTATTTCTTTTGGAGCAGACACAGTAACACTTGTACATCATTCTGAGTCACTCCTCGTGCATATGTGCACATTACATCCATTTTCTCCCGCGCTGACAGGGCATTGCCAAACGATTTAGTTTAGATAGAGCTGGCTCTTCAGCATAATTTTTCACACACACATTTTAGCGCCCTGAAAGCTGAATTCTGATTTACAACCTTTTTGGAATTTGTTTTTCACTGCGGTTTATGCCAAAGATGTTTTATTCATATAAAACAAATGCCTGACATTTGTTTCATTAAGATATTAAACTTGCACTCCGTTTGCTCTCCTGGAAGATACCAGCCATGTAAAGGATTGCCAGGCCAGGCTGAGGGACTCAGAAAATGGCATGTGAGCTCATCTTTTGCAGCTCTAACTAGGCAAGCCCTGTTCAGAGCCCTGATTCAGTGGCTATTAAACAAACCAGAAAAGCACCCAACCCCACCCTTTGCAGCTGGAGCTTTGTCTGAATGTGATAAGAGATCATTAATTTTCAATTTGACCTCAGCCTATAACATTCAAGTGGCCTCTTTGTTCTCCTAGCGATGTTACAAGCAAGGTCTGAGTCAAGGGAACAGGAACGGAAATATTAAAATAGTCCTAAAAACCTCTTTAGCCTTGTGATCTTACTGCTCCTGACTTAAACTGAGCACACCTTATCCACTGGACCATCACAGCCCCCTGACATGGGTTTCCTCTTGGTGACTGCTTCTTTCCCAGAACAAACAGCCCTGGTCAGCCAAGGTGAGCAGTTGTGCAATGGTAATAATGGATATTGAAACTCCGCTGCGAAAACATGTTGTGAACAAATCACTGGGGCAAAGTTTATTTATATCAAATGTCTGCGTGCAGCATTTATAACAAACCAAAGTCAGAATAAAAGCTGAAATTCACTGATTAAAGTGCTCGCTGTGAATAGCTCGTACAGCTCTGAATTCAAAGACGGAGTTGAAGAAGTTGTTATTACAATCCACTGCAAAAAGAGCTATTGTGAACCTATGGGCACATCAACAGCTGTCTATGGAAAATTATTATTATTAGAGAATAGAAAATGTCCTATTTTTAACAGATAATCCCAGAATCTGGGTTGAATTAGAATGAAGGAGAGCCCATCTTCCACATCCTTTTTCATTCAGGCATTTGGCAAGCTGAGACTTTACACAATGTAATTTAGGATGTTTGAATTGCTGTTTGTTACTGGTGGTTTCTCATTGCAATACCTCAAATACTTCAGGAGAGGACGTAAGCCTTGGGTCCTTCTGTAAATACACAACTGCCTCCTATGGCTCTTAGGTGCTTTAGGCTGCCCAGTTTAGGTTCACAGGGTTGGAACAAGGTTGTTTTAGGGTTGTTTTAATGTGGTTTTTCTGCTTTCAAGTAAATCCAGTTTTCCATCAACTGACTCATGATTTGTACTGAACCAAACCTTTAAATCCTAAGATTCCTCTCCCTCTGACAGAATTAATAGGTCTGGATGGCACCAGAACTAGGACTGGCAATCATTAGAGACTTCATTTTCTCTTCTCTGTAGATACTCTGGGGGGAAGAAATCCTGTTGGGAGATTGTCCTATCAAGTGTGAGGAAAAGGGATGTGTAACACCTTGACTGTGTCTTCAGAAACAGTGGCCTGAGACCTCCTCAGAAGGCTTTGGAGCTACACAGGCAGAAAAAAATATTATATGCCAAGTAACTGACCTCAAGGAATATCTTCCTTTATAGATCTGAACTATTTCATGCAAGTTTAAGGGAAGTGGAAAGGGAGGGATGATGGCTTAACTCAGAAGTTTGGTGACTTCTAGAGTCAAGCACAAAAACTGTGGGGTTTTTGTTAGGGTTTTTTGATGATGACTTTAGACTTACAAATATATGTAGCCTTTCTGTGAAAAACAAACAAACAAACAAAAAAGCAGTGTGGGTTTGACAAAATTGGAGCTCTCTAATGGTAGGTGCTCACACAATCAGGGAAAATAAGCAATATTATCTGAGTTCTACCACACTATGTGACCTATGTGAACAGCTCAGGCAGAAACTGAGACCTGATAACACTTTATGATAAATATCCTTATGAGGAAAAAAAATATTGTGAAATACTTTCACAGACAAATTGTGATCTTGAGCAATTTTCTCCTGGTCAGTGGGCAATGTTGAAACTTGAATCCAGCACTGATTTTAAATATTTTTGCTCTCTTTATCTCTGATATTAATCTGCAGTATCCCACTCTGCTCTGGAGTGATTATCAATGACCTGATGGACTTAACTGCAAATATTGGGAAGAGTTCTTCCAGATCTGCTCTATGTATTGCACTGGTTAACATTTTTATTGCTTTTCTCACCCAAATTTTAACTGTCTGAATGTCATATTAATTAAACAAATTCAGAATGGGTAATTCAACAACTGGAAGGCTTATATTTAACATTGTTCAGTAATACTACACAAGTGTCAGCTCTTAGTTTGAAAAATTCCTCTGAACTAGTAAACCAGAGAATAATAAAGATACTATAATTTTCTTTCACTAAAATAAACAGAATATTTTCCTAGTTAATTGTTTACATGTCGTATTCCTGTCACTTCTTTCCTTTCATCCTTATTTTTCTTGTTTTCCTTTATTCACATTTCATCTCTTGAACTCCTTATCTCTCTAATCCCTTATCCTTTATGTTTTTGTTTTATCTCTCATTCCACCATTTTATTCCCTGTTTCCTAAGCCTATCTCCCTTTCCATGCTAGGCTCCCCAGGCTTTAAATGCCCTCTGAACCCTTTTTCCCTTTCCCCCAGTTCTCTACCTTTCTCTTCTCTTTCATTTTTCCTTACAGCAATCTCTGCGGAACAATACTAGAAGTTGAGCTGGCAAGCTGACAAAAAAGAACAGTTGGAAAGAAAAGTTTACTCAAAGACAGGCACACTTCTTTAAGGGAAAAAAAATCTATAGGAAGGTGTTGCCAAATCATCTGCTTTTTCAGATGTGAAACTTCTAGCAAAGCTCTCTCCAGAGCTGATGTGAGGGAAGGAGCAGGAAACACTATCAGGTTGCCAGATGACTTGAGGATGGTGAGGTGGGATTCTGAAGTGCACGTGATAGCAGTAATTCAGGATATTATTCCTTATGTAAAAATAGCTATGCAAAATTAACACAAAGGCTCTGGTATAAAAAGATAAAAGCCAGGAAACTCAGAGGCTGTGCAGCTCTTTTTATCTCGTTTCATTTTGGTTTGGGGATTGCGGGGAAACAGCAGAGGAGAGAGAGAGTTTACATTGCAGCATCTGGGCCAAGGTGTAGTCATGACAAAAGGTTACTGCACTCCTGCTTGGCAAATGGGTGGGAAGAGGACTCGAGTGTACAGAGGATGATCTCAGGCTGGGGGCACATGGACAGAGATGGGAAAGGTGAAAGGCAGAGGTGGAACAAATGCAGCAGCGTGTAGGCACCCACAGATCACATGGCGGGTCCATGAACGAGAGAAAATTTCAGCTGTGACTTGCACAGGGGTGTGTTTGTTACTGGGGGTGGAGTAAACCACTTCAGGCTTTGCCTCATAGAGTCTCAGTGTTCTAAAAGCTTAAAGCAATGTTCTTTCCCTGAAGCCCAAGCAGCTTCAAAATCAAATCTCTATTAGATCACATTGGTTTACCCTGAATTTGAATTTCACTCCTGGAAATGACATGGCCATGTGAAGAGAGCTGTAGATGGGATTTCTTTTCCCATCCCCAACATCTGAGACGATGACCCCGGGCCTTGACTTGCATTCCTAATAGGATAGGCCTTCCTTTGTAAGGATTCTTTAGCACCTGTAGGTTACGTGTTCAATTAGCATCTATATCCTGAACTGAGCAGAGTTGCACAAGCTTTGAAAAAAGTAACAACCAAATGGCTAATTAGGTCAAATTTGGGGCGTATCAAACTTGACAGTGTCTGGCTTACATCACTGTGGATTTACATAATGGAACTTAACGGTGCTGAAGACTCTGCTGCCTCTACTCTGATGACTCTGTGGAAGCCTTTTTTCTTTAAAACATAAAACATTCACTCAGAAGAATATCTTCATGATAACTTTTCTTTGTGTCTTGTATAGAGCAGGGCTTATACTCCTTATTACCTGGGCTACAAACACAATAGTATTACAATCAGTTATCTTATTTTTCAGAACTCAGTAATCAACGTCAGCAACCAATTGTTTAGCAAATTTCCTTTTTAAAACCAAAGCTATTTTTCAACTGTTTGTTCAACTACAAAAGACTGGGAGAGATGGCAAAACCCATGAGGACTCAAGGTAAATGCCTTTGTTTTTCTTTTCCAGAGATACTATGTACCAATGAGCAATAATAAAAAAAAAGCAAACAAACCAACAAAATCTTAAGTTAATAAAGTTTTATACTCTTACTGTGGCTTCCTCTGTCTTCTAGCAGCCCATCCTGTACATCAAAGGTCATAAAGAACACAATGAGTCACTATCAAAACCCAAAGAATGCTTCGTGAACAATTACTATACATAAATTGCAGCCTGGTATTTCATTTCTGTGCCAACTCACAGTAATACAGCCCATTTCCTCTCCTTTTTTTTTTCCCCTGCTGCTTTTGTCCATAATAGCAAACAGCTTTGTTAATCTGCTCTCAGAGCTTGATTTGTGGGGTTTTTTTTTTGGGGGGAGTGGTACTTATACCATTGCCTTTTTGAGTGGTGGGCAGCAGTGCCATGAAGTGTTTTGCTCCAGCTCTGTAGGCTACGCTTCTTTGGTGTCAGAGTTCCCAACAAATCTTGAAGACTGCCAGGCTTTGTAGCCAAAAAATTATTAGGAACACTGACAGGGTCCCCTTTGAAACCCAGAATCAAAGTGTCCCCCAGAGAGGAATCAGCTGTACATTAGATCATTCTCAGCAGAGCAAGTGAGCCCAGTGCAGCTCTGAAACCTGTGCACATCCCTCAATACACCCACTGTGTGCAGGACCAGCCCCAGGAGCCATTCACCCAGTTCAGCCAACTTGGTACCTTATACAGTCTTATCACTGTGCATGTGGGACAAAAAAGGCCTGTTTGGAACCAAAAGTATCCTAGTGATCATCATCCTTGGTATTTCATCCTGCCATTCCCAGTTTTCCCACTTCTGGCAATACCTGGTGTCCGTGACTCCTGCAGCAATTCCCTCAAAGAGAAGCAAAGAGACGTTCATTCCCTTGTCCAGTATAACATCCAAGAAATAAAAATCTAAAAAAAAAATTGCTGAACAAATATCATGAAGAGAAATGAAGGAGGATTGTTTTTCAGAAGTTAGGTATTATGTGTGTGTGCAATTGAGTGCAAACCCAGATTTATAATGCCTTCATTTTATTACCTATGCACTCAAATTCTGCCCACTGGTCAGTTTTAAGTAGTTTGCTGGTTAACATTTATTGCCTCTAACAAGCAATTATATGGACTAGAAAGTTGTGATGACAAGTAGCAGCAACTGGCATTCTCTCAACAATTCCACAATAAGAAAAGAGGGAAGTAAGATAATATCAGCCAGCTTCCTTCTGAAGAGGTTTGGTTAAGTCAGAATTCTTCGTTTCAGAAAATTACAAAGCAAAACTACTTCAGACTACTATTCTACCTAGCATGGGAGGAAGATAGTAGATATTTTTAATGTTCCTAAAATAATCACATCCTATTGTACCCAGCTCTAGTAAAAGGTAGACTGAAGTAAAACATTGCTTTTTTTTTGCCTGATGAATTGTGAGAAATGTTCAAGGACCCTCTGTTTCAGTTCATAATAACAGAATTATCAGATGTGTTGGAGGGATGTATTCTGTACCCTGGCCATTTGCTGAAACACAGGACTCAGGCAGGTCCAGGGCTTTGATTTGTCTTCAAAAATATTCACATCAGCTACTGACATGAAGGTGATTCCAAGAAGGGTTTGTGACTCTGTTTGCAACACACTTGACAAGTTTGGAGCTTACATTTTTACTGTTTACTCAGTTATTAACCCATGCAGTTTCCTGTTTTCAATCTCTAAAAAAGAGGTGGTAGTACTTATATATCTTTGGGGATTAGAGATCTAATCCTGGAGGGACTCCAGGCTTAGCAATTATACTTATTAAAAACACCACTTCAGCAATTTTGAATAGACAAAAGTACCACTAGGTCTTCCCAAGACTGGGATATATTGTTAAAATGCTTTTTAGGGGCAGTAATATTATCATAAAATCATAGAATGGTTTCAGTTAAGAGGAACCTTAAAGACCATCTCCTTCCAAAGCCCCTGCCATGGGCAGGGACACCTTCCACTAGACCAGGTTACTCCAAGCCCCATCACCATGTAAATCTTCTAAGCTATTAATTATTTATAAAAATGGAGCGTATTTTGCAACCTTGAGTGAAAGCTGCTATAGCAGGCTAATTCATAAATCTATTTTGAGCCAAATTTCAGCAAAGCATTTGTAGTTTTTATACATTCTTGGTTGATTAATTCTGAAAACTTGCATGTACACATATAATCTCCATTTTTGCATATGCTTATACCTATCTGCAAAGTACAAGTGGCATAAGCACTGAAGAATTTGCATACATCCAAACAGAAGACTCAGTTCTGCAGGAGAACTTTTAGAATCGTGACCCCTTCTAAGTTATACCAGCAAAATATAGAAAACTCGCTGTCACTTATGATGTAGAGCAAAATGAAAGTAGAGGTGACGAAAGTGCTTGCTTGTGAATGAGAGAACAATACATTCTTTGGTCTTTCCCTGCAAAGAAAATATTTCTGGGTTTTTTTTTTTAATTTTTGATTTTCTTTCTTCTCTCACACTAACTGAATGTGGGTGGAAAACAGTAGAAAAAAAAAAAGGGTCATGTTTGCTCCTCAAAATTTGAAGACGGTGTTTTTTTCCTTTGCCACAGATGCTCCGTGCTCATCAGTTGCCGTGTACTTCTGAGAGAGAAGAGAGAGAGAGAAATTGCCAATAACATTGGTAACCTTAAGTGTAGGCATGCATAAAAATTTGCTGAAAATTGGGTTGTGGTACATGTTCTTATTTTAGATTTGCCCTTGTTAACGTCTTTTTAATAAACAGGTGCATACACTTCCCCAAGCTGTCACTGTTGTTTATCCAGTCTGCACACTTTATAAATCTACTAATGGAATAGACCCAATCATCTTAAGGAGCTGTGCTTTAATAAGCTACAGTCTCAAAGTTTTCAGGAAAATACTTTCTGACACTATAGTTCTGCTGGATACAAGCTTCATAAGGTTTGCTTTTCAAGATTAAAAAAAAAAAAAAAGTGACACAATTTCACTTCTAAGTTCAGCACAATGTAATAGAGAGTTTGGCACATGCTTGACATTATGATTAGCAACAAAGTGAGATGGATGTAGGGAAGGGAAAATAAACAGGTGTAAGAAAGGTGGAGCATCTCCAGAAATGGAGATGGGTTGTTCAGCCTGGAGAAGAGAAGGCTCCAAGGAGACCTTACAGCCCCTTCCAGTGCCTAAAGAGGGTTCAGGAGAGCTGGAGAGAAACTTTGGACAAAGGTCTGGAATGACAGAACAAGGGGGAAGAATTCTAAACTGAAAGAGTATACGTTTAAATTGGATATTAGGAAGAAATTATTGCCTGTGAGTGTGGTGAGGCCCTAGCACAGGTTACCCAGAGAAGCTCTGGCTGCCCCATCCCTAGAAGTGTTTATGGCCAGGCCTGGAAGGGGCTTGGAGCAACCTGGGATGGTGGAAGGTGTTCCTGGCCATCACAGGAGGGGTCTTTAAGGATGGTTTTTAAGGTCCCTTCCAATCCAAGCCATTCTGTGATTCGGGATCTTGTTAAGGGAATAAAACATTTACTCTGCATTGCAGGTTTCAGTCTTAAGCAGCATAAACACTCTTTATTGGATCCATCTCCTGGTTCTTTGAGAACAGAGATGCTCCAGCCCCTCAGTCATGTTTGTATCCTCTGCTGGACTCACTCCAGCAGCTCCCACTGAGGATGTCTGGAATTTAGGGGAATGAAAGCAGCAGCATAAACTTTCACCATCTCACTGAAGCTATTTGGAACTGGATGATCTTTAAGGTCTTTCTGACCCATATCATGATTCCACGATATGTAAACCCAAAGTTACCTCTGTTACTATACCAGAAGAGGAAAATTTCCAGCTATCACCAGCTTGGTTTGCAGTCTAATCTATGGCCTACATGTGAGAAGTCAAATAACCCCATATTTACATGCAGCTCCTAAAGGGCTTTTTTAACCTAGAACTTCACATGACTTGATGTGGTCTGGGTTTCACAGCGCCTCAGGAGGTGAGGAGCCCTTGAGCAGCCTCTGTGCTGGTCTGAGTCACCGTGATCCACAAGGAGCTCCACTCACAGACTTCACTGCCAGCATCATTCCTTCTGGGAAAAAGGCAAGAAAAGAAAAACATTTTATAGCAGTGAGCCTGGGCGAGCCTGGGTGCAGGACAGATCGAGGGATTTGCAACGAGAAAAGTTAGAGGGGCTCATTAGAGGCAAAGTTATTAGGCCAAGCAAACAGTTAATCCCTGTCACACAGAGGTAACAGAGTTGCCAGCCTTAAACTCTAAATTAAAGGCACTTTCTGAGCACCAGAGAAGTGACTCTTTTTTGCAGCTTCCTCAGTACCATCCATCTACCATAATGCTGTGGTGTTTTTCTTTCTTTAAATTCTGGGCTCCAACTAATTACTGGCAGGAAGTGCCTATTTTTATGCCATTAGTATGCAAATGAGTGAGAAGTAGAAAAATATTCTAAAGGAACTGCTACAATATCTGTCCACAGATTACTGGCCAATTAGAACATGGGATTAGGGCTGCAGGACCCCAAAAGAGTATGGCCAAAGTCTTTCTGCTTGGGTGCCTCAAGTGTAGTTTCAATGGGAACTGTATATACACGGTCCTTTTCCTCAAAAAAAAAGGGGAAAAAAAAAGTTCAAGCCTAAATTGCCTGCTTACAAATGAGCACTTCTACACTTGGAAAATAAATGCCTTCACTTCCTTGCCTCAATTTTTCTATCCATAAATTGGGGATAAAACATCCTGTTTGTCTGTGTTCCAGCACATGCCAGGGGTAAATTATTCAGCTGGACTGGAGGCCTCCTCATCTGTCACCCTGTCTGAAAGACACTACCTTATAAAATTATTTATAATGTGCATGATAAATATGAAAAGATTTTCAGGTCTTACCACTTCTGCCTAGGTAAAGCCCATAAAGAACTGTCTCCTTTGTGACGTTTTCACATTTCCATATTTCCACAGCTTTGCAGTGTCATGAATTTAGAGGTGCAGGACAGTGGAAAGCTATTTGAAAACAACTTTACCAGGATTTTTAACCTAAAAACTTGTGAAACAAAATGCTGCATTAGCCTATGGGTATTTCTCATGCAAATCAGCCTTCTTGTCACTCTTTCATAACTACTGACTAGCCAGAGAAGGAAAAAAAAAAATTCCTCAAGTTACTGGTGTTGATGCTTCTCACAGCTGTACTCTTTGGAAATTCTGCTTCGTCACTCCATTAGGTGTTAGTCATTTTGACTTCCTATTAAACAAAAATTCTGTCTACATACCAGAGATAACAGAAAGCTAAACTGAGTCAGAGTGACAAAACATTTCTCCTCTAAAATAGTTTTGCTGGGAAGGTTTGTTACTCAAGGTGGGCAAAGAGAGGGTTGATACACCTGCCTGTAACAATTACGCCAGGTTGATCAGGGAGATGGAGCACGTCTCCAGTGAGACATGGCCAAGGGAATTGGGATTGCTCAGCCTGGAAAAGAGAAGGCTTTGGGGTGGTTTCATTGTGACCGACCAGTGTCTGAAGGGAATTTAACAGGAAAAATGGGACAAGACAACTTACAAGACCATGTCGTGACAGGATAAGGGGGAAAGGTTCAAACTCAAACAGGTTTAGATTAGATATTAGGAAAACACGCTTTGCTGGAAGGTGGTGAGGCACTGGAACAAGTTGCCCAGGGAAGCTGGGTCTGCCTCATCCCTACAAGCGTTCAAGGCTGGCCTGGGTGGTGCTTGGAGCAACCTGGTCTGGTAGAAGGTGTTCCTGGTCATGGCAGGAGGATGGAACAAGGAAGTCTTTAAGGCCCCTTCCAACCCAAACCATTTTACCGATCTATGATGATTCTATAATAACACCTGCTCAGCCTCTCCCAGGAGCTGCACCACCTGAAAAGGCTTGAGTTAGGAAAAGAACACACACCTCCTACTCGTATCTAACTGGCAACAGCCCTGATTGTCACTCTATTCAGCTGCTTCTCCCAGAAAACCATCTTCTTTCTAATTGTTTTTATTTAGCCCACCTGGTACATAACTCCTCGCTATTTATTCCTCCCACCCCTCCCTGCTCCCAAAACTCTTGCAGAGGGGTTCGCCGCTCTCCTCGCACGGTTCGTTCCCCGCTCCCTCGCTTCGCTCTGGGCTCCTTCTGCCCGCGCCCGGCGGGGCCCCGGGGCCCGTCCCGCGGTCCCCGCGGGCAGGGAGGGTCCCCGGGCGGCGGGCGGAAGGGGGGGCCGGCGCTGAGCTGAGGGAGGGGCCGGGACGCCGGCGCGTCGGTGCCGACGGTCTCCAGGAGGGAGTGAGGAGGAGGAGGAAGAGGAGGAGGAGGAGGAGGTGAGCGCCCTCGGGGTGGGGTGAGAGCGGGGCCGCCCGCGCCAGCCGGGAGGGAGGGAAGGGGTCAGCGGGGCGGGCGCTCGGCAGCAGGACGGGCGGCGGAGAGGGCTGCGGGGGGAGCGGAGCGGAACCGAGGGGAGCGGAGCAGCCGGCTCCGCCCGCCGCGGCTCCCGGCACCTGCGGCCGAGCGCGGGCCCGCGGCTGGGCGGGGAGCGCGGCCCCGCCGTGCCCCGGAGCGCCGCGGGCGGGCAGGGGCCGCTCCCCGGGAGCCGCGGGGCCGCCTCCCGCCGCTCTAACATGGCTGCCGGCCGGGCCGGGAGCGCGGAGCGGCTGCGGCTGCCCCGGGCCCTTCCCGGGCCGGGCGGGCCCCGCGCCGGGCGGGCAGCGCGGCCTGGCCGGGCCTGGGCCCGCGGGACCCGCAGCCGCCGCCGGGGCCCGGGCGGTCCCGGTGCCCGTGGGGACGCTGCTTCCTGCAGCCGCTCTTCTTTTGCCCTTTTGTTTTGACATGCGGGCTGTGCAGGGCAGGGGCGGCTTTTTGCGAGCGGTTAAAGGGAGCGGCAAAATTTGTTTGATTACAAGTGTCGAGATTAAAATGTTGGTACATACGAACACTTCTGCTGTCTGGAAAAATGCACCCCTAGCTTTGCCATTCCGTCAAGCTTTATAGAAAAAGCAAAACAAAAACTTTAAAAATGCTGCTTGTAATAAATGTGTGGATTTTAGGAAATCGCTTTTATTATTTGTAAGCTAAGTGTGCCCTGGAACCGAACACTTTGTAGTAGAAGAGCTGCTTAAATATACTTTGTAAACACATCCCAACTTCAGGGAAGTGTCTGGGATGAATGGGATTTGGCAGGTCTGCACAAACCTTTTAACACATGACTGCAGTGACTGGAGTAGCAGACTGGGGGAGAGAAACCTTTTAAGGTGCAAAAGCAGGCACTTTGGGTTTTTTTAAGTGTAGGAAGAGTTTGAAGCTTAATTTATAGTTCAGAGTTGAGCCCAGTATCAGGTAAAGTCAAATAGCAGATTTCAGTGTGGGTTATAACAATGGCTTGGCATAATTCAATAGAGCTATTTTATTGGACTCTATTAACCTGGTTAACCTTAAATCTTAACCATGACAAGGTTTTTATGTAAAGAGCTTCTATACAAAGTACAATAGTGAATTTTAATTGAGGCTTTCAAGGCCTCATGTAGAGTGTATTTTTACCTCTTTTTTCTCCTTTCTTGAAAGTCCAGGTGTACTAAAGTCAGCTTAAATACTGTAAATCTGGGTTGCACAGATCAATTAAAGGGAGATATGATTTTAAATCAGTCCTTTTTTTTTTTTTTTTTTTTTTTTTTGCTTTGTGTATATATAAAAAAGTGAAAGTTATTATCAATACCATGTGAACACCTTGGTGTTTACAACTGTAGCAATATACAAGTGTGTTTTGTAATTGACTTGTTTACAAACTTTGTGGTTAATTTCCCCCTTTAATGAATGATAGTGACGTGGAACCAGCAAGAAAACTCTGCTCAGCTATGGGTGTCTGTGCTTTACAAACAGAGCACCAAATACCACCCTCAGCTGATAAAATGCAGAGTTTCATTTCTGGTACACCTGAATTTGAGTCTCCTGGGTTGTGCCATGACTTAAACACGTGTTAATTAACCCTTGTGGGTCCCTTGCCTGCATTAGGATCAATACCAAGTGCAACAGGTGCTGGGTTACAGCTGAAACCTGTCGCTTCTGCTGCTAAGTCACTCAGACTCCAGTGTAAAAATTATACAACTTCCTTAATGTTGTTTTAAAACCAGAGATATAGACATATTTTAAAGACCTAGCTGGCTGGAGTCCCATTTTAGAGTGGCCGGTAAAAGCAATAAACTATCCTCAAACATTTCTGCTCAATAAAATTTGAGAATATGAAAACAAAAAGTTCCTGGTTTAGCTTTTTATAAATGTTTTCTACACTCTGTGACTGCAAAGTGCTTTGAGCCCATAGCTTGGAGCCACATGCCTTGAGCATTGCAGGCCTCTGTCCCAATTTACAACATTGAGTTTGTTACTTTCTGTTTTAATCAAAGCAGCGAAGTTTTGTGGTCTCTGAACAATGTCCTGCACTGGTGAAAGTGTCTAAAAAGATGATTTTATCATCAAAACAGCACATTTTTAGTGTACTTTCCTCCAGTCAGGGCTCCTGAAACCAACTCCTTGTGCTAAACCTGAATGACTGTGGAAGCTATGATGACCCCAAGCACTTCCTCACATAGAGAAGACATTAGTTCTGGCACCATTTGCTTTATTTAAATTCCTTACTGTCTTTAAGCTGGAATATAACTTGGAGTAAAGAAATGGAGTATCTATACATCATGTTGTTTGGCTTCACAAGATCAGAATATGTTTATCCAAAGCAATCCCATATAGTCGAGCTTGGGAGTAAGGCATTTCTCCTG
The DNA here is from genome assembly GCF_021018805.1 of Prinia subflava. NCBI lineage: Eukaryota > Metazoa > Chordata > Aves > Passeriformes > Cisticolidae > Prinia > Prinia subflava. The sequence goes on along the minus strand of NC_086252.1, from coordinate 35,654,114 downwards.
CAGCTGTTGAGCAAATATTTAATGTGGAATACTGTCTTGGATTAGCTGTTCCAATTGCAGTGAGGAAGTCTTGTCCATGGACCTGGTTAAATAAAAAGTGGGAACTGCTGTTTCTATAAAAATTGTGTTCACAAATGTGACATATACAAAGCTGTGTGGACAGAATTGTGTTGTGTTGTAGGAAAATACACTGAAAATTTTTAGTGGTATGGGAGTTATTCTTGGTTATAGTAGTGGTGAGTGTTCAAGGCTAGGCTGGATAGGGCTTGGAGCAACCTGCTCTAGCAGAAAATGTCCCTGCTTATGGCAGGGAGTTGGAATAAAATGATTTTAAAGTTTCCTTCCAGCCTGAACTGTTTAAAGATTCTATTTTATGATACTGGTATAAAGAACAACATCTTCATGTTGACTGTTCCACTGCTCGAGATGTGAGCTGTTGTGTAGTGGGAGTAGTAACAAAACCAAAGCAAATGGTTTGCTGACTTGAACAGAGCAAGTCTCTCATTGTTTGGAATTAGTTGTGTAACATACTATTATTTTTAATTTAAAAAAAATTGCAAAAGTGAAGAGCAAAATCTAAATATAAACTCAAGGCTGTTAGGAACTCATGCAGCAGGCATTTCAGAAAAGAGAAAGCTGGCTACCATTTTTTTTTTTCCATTTGTATGTGGGAAATGTTCTCTAACGGGTTGGTAAAGCAGGAAAATCACTTTAATCTTTGGTGGCAGAATTGTTAACAAGGGGCTGTAGAGAGCCAGCCTTGGGCTGCCCCCAGCCATCCCTAAGCAGAGCAGTTATCAGTGGGGAAGCAGGGCCTGGGTGCTGCAAGGACACAGAACCCGGTGTGAATTTCACTTCTCCATGGATTTATATCAAAGGATGTCTTAAACGTACACCTTAGCTGGCCATATTGCTGCATGTCAGATGTGAAAGTAAAAATAAACGTGTGAAGCGCCAGGCAGAGTAGGAAATGTAAATCTGAAAATCATGTCTCCAGTCTGATATTCTAAATCCTGGACCCCATCTATAGGAATTCATGGGAGCAGATATATGTTTTATTTTTGATCGGCAGTGTTTCCTGTAGGCAAGAAATCAAAGATCTTTTCAAGTTATAAATGACAATAAGTAGGGAAGCCAGTATCTCAGATTTGCTGGTATTTTGGGTACTTGTAGCTCTTTGATGTCCAAATGAGAACTGGAGGGATGTCTAAAATTAACAGTGAAGTATGCAACATTAACGATGAAATGCAGAAGTAGGAGGAAAACAGCCAAGGCCAGGCACTAAGGGTGGTTTGTGTTTTTTCTCTTGAATAATTATTTTTTTAGGGTCAAACCAAAGAACACAAACAGTTGTGGTACATAAACCCCAAAGTAAGTAGATCTTGGGTAAGCAACTTTGATTCAAATATTTGTATGTATATAGGTTTGCATATAATCAAACATGCAAAATTTATTACATGTGTAATTTGCTGAATTGTAGTGAAAAAAAACATTAGGGTGACCCAAAAAAGGGGAATTTAATTAGTTTTGCATCTGAAAACATCTGTATGTGTTGTGGCTCTACAACAGTGTGACTTGACATGCTGTTTTCCAGTTTTGTTCCACGATTATTTTTGTGCAGTCAGTGCCTGTTTGTGCAGCAGGTTGTCTGTGTTACTGATGCTCAGTGGTACAAGTATGAAATTGCCCTAAATACCATGGGAATGTTCTCTGCTTGGAGAGGTGCAGCAGTGGTTCTTTAGAAGGTCACTTTGGCCATGCTTCTGGCAGTAGAAAATGTGTGGTGGTCATGGTCTTGATGGATAAAACACCATCCAGAGTGCAAGATTTCTTTCACAGTCGTTTTTAGAAGCTGTTATTGAGATAAAAACACACCCTTTGAGTTCACACCTAAGTAATTGGATGCAGATTTAATGGGATGCAGTGTTTTATTCTTTCTTGGGATGGAATCCGTGTCCCATGTTGGGCATGACTCACCCTGGATTCAGCGGTCAGCCGTGTTGCAGTGAAGGCTGAAGACCTCACTGTTGCCATGCCTTATTTTTCTCAAGAACTGAGAATCTTGGTTAATCCTCCCAAACTTTAATAAAATACACATATTAGAAACAGACCTGTTGTAAAGACGTTGTATGGAAAAGCTTCCAGAGTATCACAAACCTTTGTGCGTACATGCAAAAGGAAATGGTTGGGAATGCTTAAAACTTGGAATGGATGATTAGCCAGAGCAGTGGTGGTGTGGTTTAGCTCCATTTCTAGGCCACCTCTTAGGAAAATATCCCACTTTTTCTTGTTCTTTCCAATCAGTTTTGGGGGAGGGAAAAAAAGCTAACCTCAGAGTTGTGTGTTAATAACCTTATTGCGGAGTATGTGACTATATAAATCTAGATTCTGTTTTATTGGTGTTTATTTACCAGGTGACACCTTTGTAAATAAAATAGAAATAAAGTCCCTGTTGCATTATGAAAATAAAGTGGTTTTATGAGTATCTTACCTAATATATATAATTAAACAAGTGATTTCTCAGGAGCACTGCAATTCCTATTAAAACAAAAATCTTAATTGAAGTACAGCTCCTCATTTCATTGGAATTGTATTTCCTGTGTGTCTTTCTGCTTTAATATTTGCTTTACTTACAAATATGCCCAAAACCAGAAATTCAACAAGTAGTTGAGCATACTGCATCTTTTATGTTCTGGTTCTTTTCAAGGCTTACACAAGGAATATGCTGTGAGATGACTTTGCTAAATAAGAAATCCATCAAGATCCTATGAAATTGTGTTTTATGATTTCCCAGTTGAAAGTTTTTGCTGGCTGATTGCAGTTTAATACAGCAAATTTCGGAGTACAACTTTGTGTTTGGGCTGAGTTAAAGTTCTCCAAATAAACAATAGCATCAGCTTGTTGACTTTATAGAATAATTTCTTGTCCTGATCTTGCTTTAAGAAAACTTTAATGAGAAATATGCCCTTGTTGTTGTTAAGTCAGTTTTCTTCTTGTTGTGATTTAAATGTAAAGGCAAGATTTATGGAAATGACTGCAGGGTGGTGCTGGCCTAATTAGTCATTATTTCTGGCAAGGCATAAAAAATTGGTTGTTCTTGTGCCTAAAACTAATAGTGTATTTTGTGTTTAATCTGTAGGTCTTTTGTAAAACAAATGGTTGTGCTAAAAATTGCAAAATACACACATTTAGAGTTCGTATGCTATTATTTTGCATGCTGTTTTGGCATGTGATTTAAATTTTTCTTTGATAGTTAAATTTACTATTATGTATATTTGAAATGTATATATCCCTTAAAAACCAGGAATAATAGTAGCTGAGCTGGAATTTGCAGTAGAAATTTAAGAATTGAGTATGGCTTTTCTACCAGTGTCTATTCAAGGATTAAACACAAAGCATTGCACTGCTTTATAGGAGCACTAATACCTATTACAAGGTTTTTTCTGAGAAGAGTTTTTTAGGATTATCCATGTGATATGTTCACCATTGGGCTGAGGGGTGTCTTTTAGGGCTTGCTTTTTGTGGGCCTTATTGAGCTGAATTCCCAGTAATTGGTATTTCACCCAGAAGCGACCCAGGTGACTTAGGAATTCCAACACCTTCAGCATGTGGAATGTCTGTCCTAATCAGGCTTAAGAGAGTGGGGGCATTAACCCAGTCGTGACTGAAACCTGCCTTCTAAAGGAAAATATTCAACAAGGCATGTGACGCAAATTCTCCTCTGTGCCTTTGCCTTTTCCTTGTCCAGCCACAGCTCTTGGCCATCCTTAGTGGCCAGGAGATGTTGAAGCTGCTCTGCACGCTCCTCTCCCTGAATCCATTTTGTGATTAAACTTTTAGAAGTCATAGCCCCCAACACTCAACTGCAGTTTCATGGTAGCTCTGACATTATTTTACTGTTCACGCTGTGAATTTCATTCTATAGTAAAATGAATATTATATTGGCCTTTTAAGTTGGTTGTCAGTGGAGAATAGGGAAGCTACACTTAGAGCATCTGTATGCAATCTTGGCGACAAGTAGGACCCTCTGGAAAGCTGTTACTGTTGGGGCAGAACTAATCATTCCATGTGAAATTATATAAGGAGAATTAGCTCTGACTCTACCTCATTTCCTTTCATACCGCTGTGAAAATAAGCTTAGGAACGTCAAACCTCCCCTCCGTATTTCTCTAAGTACTTTGTTAAATACTTCTTTTTATTAGGGCTTATTTATTGGAGGTGCTGGAAAAGAAAATATAACTGTCTGTATTTCTGGGTACTAATGGGATGTGCATCCTTGCCCCCTTTGGCAGTTGTGATTTCCTTCCCAGGACTGGATTCCTGGGATCAGTTGGCGTTGCCTTCTCTGTATTTGACTTTATTTCCCTGGCGGATCATTCCGAGTACTCCACATTTAAGGTGGCATGCTTCATGTGAGAGAAAATTGTCAATCACAGCCTGCCTGGGCTATTTAGAAAAGAGAGATATCAAAAGCCTGCTTGGAGCTCTAAGGAGCAGTCAGGTCACCTGCTGAGTCGCCTGGCGGGAGCCTAAACTTGTGCAGCCTTGAAGTTTAGGAAAGAAAACGGGGATCTCCGGAGGTCACTGCTCTGTGCTGAGGCTCTGTGCTGGCTGTGTGAATGTGTAGTTCAGTGTCATCCAGACAGAGATGTATGGGCCATTCCTGACGTGTTCTTCTTACCAGGTCTTCAAAACAATCACTGGGGATTTGTGTAACCCCTCCATAACCTAGTCCCTTGTTTAACTATCCCTAGAGGTAGCGTATTTCCTCTAATACTAGTCTAATTTTTTTCCTAACCTGTTAAGCATCTTATGTTTCTTTTACTTTTTTCCTGCAAGGGATATTGCAGTAGTGGGGCATGATTCTTGTAACTGCTGTTAACCTGTTCTGAAGCTTGTCTCATCTTTCTTTACTTTTTTTTTTTGTGCTCACTGTTTAACTCTCCCAGATTACTTAGATTTTCTTTCGAGCTCATTTCCTACAACTGTATTGAAAGGGTTATATGAGTATATATACTCATATATATGAGTATAATGTACACCCTTAGGATCAGCGATGAACAGAAGAAACTTTACCATCTTTTTCATATGATTATTACTATAAATTCAAATTATTTTTCAGTTTTGCTGTTCAGTATTGAAACCTCAGTTTCTCTGTTAATCCCTTAGTCCCACTTTTCTCAATTCTAACTCTGTTTCCCAGAATGCTTGCAGCATTTCCCAGGTAACTACCAAGTTTTGCTCATCATCCAAGTAATAAATGAAAACATTAAATAGTCCTGCACTGAAAATGCCCAGAGGATGCTTATTATATTCAGAGTCCTGCAACCTGTACTTTGTTGCAGACCCAACCTTGGGAGCTGGAGTCATGGAATAGTTGGGTTGTGCTGATTCCCTCATTGTCTTTGGAGCCATTGCTGGTCTTTGTTCTTTCTGTCTTGCACTGAGAAGCCTGAAACAGGACAAGTCGAATCTGACATCCTGTAGCTGTAGGTGTTTAGGAAGGGAATTTTTGATGAGTTGAAAAAGGCTTGGAGAAAGCTTACATGGATCTGCACCCATTGGCGACTCAGTTTCTCCGAGTTGTGTATAAAAATCATTTTTAATGATACTTCTGTGTCTGACCCACAAATGGTCATTGTTCATAGCTGCTAGATCAATACTTTTTTAAAAAAAACAACCTTTGGTCAATCAGATCTCAAGGTTTGAAGTGTTATTTTGTGAAACATGTGGACAAGGGAGAAGGGGAAGACACGCTCTCTGCTTCAAAACGTTTTCTTTCTTGCCACTTGCTTCAAATATAATCTGCAGCTGTTTTTATTTTATGTTGGTGCTTTACTACACCTGATGTGATCAGAAACACTTTTTTATCCTCTGCACTGACATTTCTAAAACCAAAGCAACTGAGAGATGCTTGACAGAGTTGGGAAGACACAGGGACTGTGGCTTACAGTTAAGGCAGATGTGATTGCAACATCTGTGCCTAGGAAAGCTGCAGTCTGATCTGCCTTCTGTCTTCAGGATTTCTGGGATTCCAGAAGCAGAAGTGGTGCAGATAAGACATGTCCTCTGAGGTTTTGAAAGGCTTCTGCTCAGATTGTAAAGCTCTTCCTTATTAGGCCCACAGGAAACACATCTCTAGCACAGCCAAATTGGTATCATTGTTAAATACTTCTCCTCTGGCTCTCCGGTGGTAACTCTGCTCCGTGGTGGGGTTATTTGGGATGAAGAGCCTCTGTGTATTGACTAGCTGAGTATATTACTGGCATGTAACTGTGTGTGGTAATTTCTGACTTGGAAGCTGTGATGCGATCCAAAGAACAGTTTATAGAGGGTTTTCTACCTTTTTCCTTAAATTGGGCTCTGTAGGCCTAAAATTTGGGACTTCTAAACTTGAAATCTCCATTAGAACACAATCTAGTAACTAGGAAGAAAAACCCCAAAGCCTTGGCATCAGACAAATGAAAATTCATTTTCTTTAATGACTCTCCCCTTTGCCAGCTGTGTTTTTGGAAAATGGGTCTTTGCACTTGGTTTATTTTTAGTGCAACCACTGTGTTGGTTTCTGGGTGGCATAAAATTGTGCCTATTCCTCTGTGGGTTGTGAAGGAAGCCCTGCCCTTTCCCTCATCTCTGAGCAGCAGTCATGGGGCTACTTCCTGACCTTGGGACTGTTCTTATATTGGGGCTCCCCTCTTGCTGTGCTTCTCCTCTGCTGTTGTGTCCTGCTCTGAAGGCTGTGCCAGGTGAGATGTGCTTGCTGTTCTTTTTCCTTTCAGGTGAGCTCTTCTGGGCTGATGTGCAGCTGGTGGGAAGAGAGAAGCTGGTGGCCTTCCTCTGTTCTGTATGTACCTTTGAACAGACTTCCCTGAAGGTGGTGCATGGCAGGCAAAGCAGGTGAGACTTCAACAGCAAACACTTCAGAAAAGCAAAGGTTTGCTACTCTCAAGGTCACAAATCTGTCCTGCAGGAGAAACAGTAAGACATTAAAAAAGCAACTAGATGAAACATGAAGACAATGTCCACACGACCAAAGCAGGTGGTTTGCATAATTTTTCATGCATAGTTTTTATACTGCTGTCATCATAACAATACGTGACAAATGAATATGCTTTTCTCTCAGTGATGTTTAAAATTTGATTAACTGAATATTGATAATGTTCAGTGCTTAGAGATATTTGTACTTCACTGGATTGTACAAAGAGTAATTCTGGGAGTTGAACAGTATATTTCACTGCAGACAATCTTCAAGTAAGTTCTTAATAGTCTGGCTGTATTAATATTCATTTTTAGAGTTTACATTGTTAAATGTTAGTTATTAAATTCTGTTCAAGATGTAAACTCTGTTCTGTTTTGTAGCATTAATTATGCAAGTTTGGAATTCTCAGTTTCATTTTAAGGTAGGGCTTTTTATTTGTACGCAGCTGTTGAAATAAATTACCAGTACAAGAAAACATTCTCCTAATAAACGAGGGATGCCTGGAGTTGGCTGTGCTAACTGAGACAATTTAATTCATCCATCATCAGGGATGATGTTTCTTAGCAACACAAAGTATTTTCACCCGGGGCGCTTTCACAAACTTTCACATTTTTCTTCAAATACAGCCTTGGTAGTGTTTTATATGACCTGAAGTTCGTCCATCTGTCCTGAAGCTCCCAATACTTTGCCATTCTCTCCAGTGATCAAATGATCTGATATATGGTTGGTTTTTTTTTTCATCTTAATAATACACAAGTTGACTAGAGAATCATTTCACATGTCAGATTTTCCAAAGGGTTCTGGGAAATTATTTGTTGCTCTATATAGCAAAGCTAAAAGTTATTGAAAATGTGTTAGTTTCATAATAAAACAGATCCGAAAATTATTGGCTGGAGAGCCAACTAAATGCTTTCTGATAGCCATAGCCTCAAGGGGGATACTTGGATCATTTGTAATAAAGGAATATCTTTGATATCTTATGGTGAATTGACTAGTGTTCTGTTCAGATCATTATATATGAAAAAAATGGGCTTGGTATGCAATGTTATTTTATCAAATTGTTTGGGTGTAAGAATTGCCTTAATGTATCGCCAGAATTTTCCATGTTTCTTCTTTTCATGTGCTACATGAAATCAGAAGAAGCTCTTGATCCATTAAGACTACCTTTACTTCTTGCTTTTCGTTTTTTCAACATGTGTGGGGATGATTTGATCAGTGTAATTACCACCTGGGGAGACTTGGCTTGCTTAAGAAACCCTTCAGGTATGTAACAGGTGTTGTTCAGTATGGAGAGCACACATCTTCCAAGTGCAATGTGTTATTTTGCTTTGAGAAATAATATATCTTGATTTTTTGGTGAACTGCTCAGAAAGCTTCTGTTAGCTGAAGAAGTGACTAAGCCTTTGCTTCTGTCTTGCTTTGAGAGGAGAAGTCTTAGTGGTTCTTCTTTATCAGCAGTGCATAGTGACAAATGTTTGGAAAATGTTGTGATGAGGTGATTATTCCTCAGCCTATTTCACAAAGAAGGTGTGCAGAAACCCCTTTTAAATTGTGGGGAAAGAAATTATGGAAACATTGGTTTGATTCTTCCTCACAGGTAGAAAAATGCTGTGTTGTGGCTCATGTCAGCTTTAATTTGCTGAGTTTTCATGTAGGTACATGAAGTCTTTGTTACATATATGCAAAAAAAAATAATGGGACACCTAATTGTATGTCCAGGCTAGGACATCTTGTTTGAGGTGATCTTATTGAAGTGTAGGTGTTTCATGCCCTGGTGTTACTGTCTAGGATCTTGCAAGATCTCCAGGTGTTCCCTAAAGTCCTTTGAAGAATCACCTGAGTTGGGAGCTTTTTGTGTTATCCCACAGAAAAAGGCATCTGATAAAAAAGGGGGTGAAAATCTTTTGCTAGCCAAGCCTTTAAGTCTCAACTCTTTGAAAACAGCAGCAGTCGCTTGTCTCTGATGCTGCCTTACCTAAGCTGGAACTGTGACACCTTACAGAAAGTTTAAGGTGCTGTTTGCTCCTGCAAGGCTTTATTGCATGTGGTATTTCTACCTCTGCTTTAGCATCCTGGGATCATTTGGGAACCTCCAGAATCAGTTATAGGCTCTCCTTGGCCTTTCAGGTTCTGTTCAAAAAAATTCCTTGTGGTTGTGGTGGCTCCTTAGGCACCTGCAGAGTTTGATGTCAGGGGTGTTTCCTGCAGGCTGGCGTTTGCCCTGCAATAAATAATGTAATCATGTTGTAAACCTGTATTTGCATCTTGGTGCAGTCAGTAGAGACTGACATGAAGGCTGGTAATGCATCTTTAAGAAAGTTAAATTTAGAAGATTAGATACTGAAATTGCTCCATAATTGAGGCTTCATTTTTCCAACTGTAAACCCAGTCTCAATTTACAAAACTAACAAAGACTGCCACAGACAGGTAAGCACAACCTCCTTCATATGAAAGCAAGCCTCCCAAATACTCTCCAGAAATTAGTCTAAGAATAATTTTATTTTGAAGAAAGCTTTGTGTGGGGTAAAAGAATAAAGATTTCCATGGGATTAACAAGCAAAATACAGCTCTTTGCTGTGAATTACTGGAAGCAGTGCTGGTGCTGTGTCAGTTTAGGGTAGAGAAGAGGAGAAAGGACTTCCAGTAATTCTAAGTTTCTTTTCCTTGGGAACACTTTTTATGTAGCAGAATGGTTACTCAGGATAGGTACATAGTAGCAAAATGTCACTTGAGTGCTGTGCTAAAGGCAAATTAATTGCTAAATATTAGTTTTGAACCGCAGTCTCTCTTGCCTTAGCAAACCAGACGCTGGGTTCCTTCTCTTATCCATGTTTCTCAGCTAGGGATTTTCTGTGTATTGTATGCCTTTTCCTACGGTTAGCTATAAGGACATGAAGAATTGATAAAAACTGTCTTTTTGAAGGTAGTGAAAGGTCTAGAGTCAGTCTGATAAATAGAGAGGGATAACTCGTAACGATAAACACACAGTAGTGTCAAAACTGTTGTAAATTTTCAAAAACGACTTTTCATCCTCATCCAACCATGACTCAAATAAAGAACATTCCCTTTATGGCCTGCAGCACAATACAAGTTGTACTTTGCTAGCTTTCAGTTAAAGCAATGAACATATTACTTGAATTTTAGAGAAGAGAATTTGAAAACGTACTACTATATTTAAGGTTAAGTCTTGAAGTTACAAGAATAACTAATAGTTCTTGCTGTTGTTGCATCTTTCAGTGTTCATGTGCAAAGAATGACTTGATCAGAGTTGTCACTGGGAACATTTAGTTTTTCATGCAAAGTATTTTTGGGCAGCTTTTATTTAGAAGAATGTGGGATAGAATATAAAAGAATGAGCCTAAGAAATTATCGTTTCTGTTAAAAGGTCACAAATTATCATTGTTTGGGTGCTGTTTCTGCAGTTAGTGTCAGAAAAAAGGTGAGTGCAAATCAGGCTAAAGCACTTCTCAGCGTGGATGTTTGACCTTGGAATTCTTATCATTTAATGTAGTTGTCTTTTCAGATACTTGAGAATTCTATGATTTTATTCTAATTGGAATTTGGACACATTTAGGAATGAGCAGTCAGTTGTTTTGTTGTGTGTTGTGTTGGTATCTAACTCACATAATGTGAGAGCTTGCACGAAAGCAGGTGTGATTTCATTCAGCCTCTTTAGTACACAAAACTATTGTTGTCAATAAAAATCATAATTTCTGTTATTGAGCTTTGTCCAGTCAAGGAGTAGTACATAAAAGGGTTGAGGCATTTTTAGAATCATAAAATGGTTTGGAAGAGATCTTAAAGACCATGTATATAAAGTATAGTACATGCTGAAAGAGATACAGTCAAATCCTAGTTATATAAACAAAAAGTGAGCATCAAAATAGTTGTGTGTCAGTGTTAATGATCTGTATTCCCTATGAAAGGCTGACCTTTTTGGGACCTTTTCTTCAGAAGTTAAGAACAGGCTGATCTGTTTCTCCCACAGTTGGAAGGGCAGTTGGAAATTTGGTTGATCTTATTTTTTTCAGCATAACTATCACAGGGAATGAGAGGGCCAGTTGCTGAGATTGCAAAGGACTGTGCAGCCCCAGGCATCTTCCACTATGTGTGAAGACTCATTCTGCTTAATGCAAAAAACTAAAAATGAAGTGCCTAAGTTCAGACCAAACACTGATTCAGATCAGGAAAAATGTGATCCTTCCCTGTGACTTAAAATGGATGAATGAGGCTTATATGTGATGGTTCATATAAATCAAGGCAAATGGGTATTAGATTACATTCATCATTGTGTTTATCACTTGAATTGCTTAGCATTGTAACCTGGTAAGCATTGGGCAGTGTGTATTTAACTGTAAAGAAAGTGTTAGAAAATTATAGTCTGAGTTTGATTAAATTGAATATGGTGGTCTAAAGCTCTGGAACTTGGAGTTTGAGGCAGAGGGAAATGGTCGAGAGCCTGCACATTCTGCATGTGGGGTTTTTGACATTTGGTGATCTCATTACTCAGGTATAAAGCAAGCATTTTACTGCGGTAATAATTTATTCAAGATGCTCTTTTTAGGTCAATATAAACCTAATTAAAATATCCTATATTAAATATGTAAATGGTTTCCTGTGGCCAAGTGATTTTTGTCCACACAATTGTGTAACTTTAGCTTAAGCCACTTTTCAGCTTCCAGCCTCTTAATTGTTCTTTAATCTATGGAGTACAAAGAATTAAATGTGTCCACTCTCATTAAACTTTTGGTTCATTTCATTATGATTCATGGAGATGATTTACAGTTAGGATTTTGAGATGTGGACCACTATTATTTTTGTAGACCTCTTTCCTTTGCCTGTTCGCTCTTGAGTGGGTGAAAAGGTCCAGGATTGTGTGGACTGTGGTATGATCCAAGTCCTGCATCATTCTGTGCTTGGCTGGACAGTGATTCTGCCTGGAATTATGACCTTAAAGTTGTCCCTGTTGTAAGAGGAGCTGCAGATGCTTCAGGGTCACCAGTGAAGTTTCTCACCTAAGACTGATGTTGAGGTACACAGTTAAATATATCTCATTTCCTTTTTATATTCTTTATGCATAACTAGATCTAGGAAGGCCTGGTAAGTGTGGAATTAGTGTTTATTTCCTTTTGTGTTGAATTAGACCTGTCACCAGATTTATTCCTAGAATCTCATGCATCTTACACAGCCATTCCTGCTGCTTGTCATCCTCAGCTCTCTCTGTTTTTGGTAGAGAAGTGTGGACTCTGTGGCACTTGATTTAACATCAATAAAAAACCTCCATCAGAACTTCTTAGTGTTGACAGTCTCTAATCAGTTAGAATATATTTTTCTTGTGTGTAACTGATTTTTGAGGGGGAAAAACCTCATCCATGTATTTTCATTGTTAATGGAAACTACAGCTGGGAACCTCAAAGAGGAACACCGAGGGGCATCCTCTGTAGGTTGTCCACAGTGTATTTGGTCAAGAAAAGAAGCAGTTTAAGGAATGTGACGTGTGGTCCTTGATGCAGAAAAAAAGCTTCTCTATGCCTAATACATTGGAAAACATTTGTTCAAGAGCAGCTCTCCCCTATGCAAAATATGCCCCTGTAGTATTATTAAGGTCAGTATCTGTGTAGGTTCTCATCCATACTCCGTGTAGTGCCTGAGGTCAGTTTGGGCTTGTACATGCAACTTTAAGGAATGTTTTGTCTGGTCCTGTTAAAAAGCATCTCTGTAAGTTGTTTGTTTAGAAACTTATTTATTCCTACTCTTCCTGGGCTTGTCTTCAGTTCCTGCTTAAATAGCAGCTGGAAATGAAACGTTGTGTCCTGCTTCACAAGGTTTGTTAAAATAATCTTTACCTGTATACATATAGGTATACACAGCTCATTGACTGCTTTTTTGATGTTAATTTGGAGGTGAGTGTTTTCAGTTCTGGATGTTTAGTAGACTTTTTTGTGTGAAAAGATGTGTTGTGAGTTTTGTGAGAATGAATGTTGTAAGTTGGTGAGTGGATCCCGGGAGGAATTATCAAAGTGCTATTTCATAAAAATCAAATAAACTCTGTAACTGATCAAGTGGGCAAGTTCACATGTCCCTGTAGTTCTCTGAACATTCTGTCTTGGCTCATTACTACCAGAAAGGTGTCTGCACTTTATCATGTGTTGGCATGTTCTCTGAGACTCAGCATTCCTCTTCTGTATTATTTCTTGATAGTTCTTTCATTAATCCTTCAAAAGTGCTGGACTGCTTAATGGAGTCAGAATAAAAATAATGCATTTTCAGAAAGTCTTCCAGTGTGTTCTGTTTGCTTTCTGCGTCTCACTTAAGTGTTAATCAATTAAGTGATTCTGATTCTAGTCACTCCCCAGGTTAGATCTCGGTGATACAGGGATGGATAAATGTACTCTGTAAATTAGGTGTGAAACGGTTGGGGAAATGCACAAGCTGCTGCTCTGCAGAGCCAAGGCAGGTCTGGCTGGGCTTTATTTTAGCTCATGTGTGGGCAGGCTGGCAAGGCTAGCGCTGAGCTGGAGAGAAGAGGATGTCCTGGGAAGAAATTCCTCCTGTAGGAAAATGCTCAGGTGTTAATTTTCTGCCTGTTCTTTTTCTATTCATTTATTGCTTGAATTCTGTCACCTGGGCTGTTTTGTTCTGCTCTTCTGTTTTTTTTTACACTTCTGAAATTCTTAGCTGGTGGTTGTAAGTCACAGGCCATCAGGTGCCACCGTTTTGCTTATAAAAAAGGACCAGAAGATTTAAAAAAATATTGTTGCCAACTCTCTTTAAGGATTCTGTCTAAAAAGTAAAACTTAGTTTATGGTATTACATAGACTCTGAAAATAAAACTTGTGTTTAAGTATCATATTGTTTCAAAATTAGATTTATTATAGGTATATTATGATATGCAGAATTGTAACTCAGAGGGAATCTTCCCTGGAAGTGAGTTGTCTGCTGAAGATGCCCAGTATAATCTGATTGAACTGGCCTGGATATAATTAATTGGTTATTGATAGAAATCCATCCATTTATGTGCTGTGTGAACAACGGAGAAAGATCAGAAGTGAAGGTGCAGCTGCCTCCACTTTCCTGGTAAAGAATCTTCAAGTCTTGAAAACCCAGCCATGGCAGATGCCAAGGTTGGGGACCTGGCTCTACTGTAGCCTCCAATTAAAATACTTCCCCAAAAGTCTTTTGCCCACTCAGAAATAATTTCACTGAATATATCTTACCCCTAGATTCACATATTCAACAACCTGCAAGTTGTGCTCAAGCTGTGAGTTTTGGAGGGTGTCTAATGTTCTGTTTAAAGGTGAAGATCCTGTTGTATTTTTTCTTTAAATTTTATGAGCATTTTATGTAATGATGTTCCTGTCATGCTTTTGGCCATGAATCAGCACAGCATTTCTGTGCAGGCTTTAATTGAAGCGTGGAGTTGTCTTGCTGTGCAAATGTTGAAGTCAGTGAGACTATTAATTAAAATTAAGGATCTGCATAAGTGCTTTTACTAAAAATAAGTTGCTTCATAACAGCTTTGGGCCATATTTGGGAAGGAGGGGGTTGTTTTTTTCAAACTTTGGAAATAGGTATATAATTCTCTCTGAACTGCATGATGATAAAATGTAGCAGCACTACCAGAGGGCAGAATGTTGATGGGAAGAAGTGTGAGCTTTCTGCCTTGTCAGATGTCACCTAAGCTGCTATTTATTGATTTTTAAACAGAATAAAACTGTTATGGCTTTTGTATTGCACAGAGACAGGTGGGAAACTTGAGAAGTTACTGCTTAAGCTGCTGCCACTGTAGTGGAAGCGCACAAGTGACAGGAATCAATCAGTTCTTTATCTTCCTTTCCAAGTGCCTGGTTACAACTCTGTTTTTCTCCCATCAGTTACTTGAAGTTGGAGCTTCTCAGAGTGAGACTCCTTGTGCTGTGTGTCATTTGTTTTCTAGCTGTGTTTGAAGCTATTAAAAATATTACCAGGGAAAACCGAGCTCTGGCTTTTCCCGTATGTATTAGACAATTTACAATACAAATTTACTGTACAATTTACCTTATAAAATGTTCTGATTTACTAATTCTCTCAGGGTACCTTGGCAAAATAGCATCCTTTTATCTCCTCAGTCTGGCTCTTTACCAGGCTCACTTTATCATGCCAGCCTGTTACCTTTTTTCTGATTTCTATTGAAGATAGACTCCTTACAAGCTCTAGCACTCCTCACCTGCAGCAAACCAATAAATTAATAGTGGAGGGAAGAGGTCACTGGGAATGTGGATAAGAGGAATAAGTGCACCAAGCTGCCTGTGCTGTCAGGTTTCTCATTGCATCTTTCTATCTCTTCCAACACTGATTTTAGGATCTCTGAGCTGCCTTTTTGGAGGTGTATGTGATGTGCATAAAGCAGTGGCTGCAGAGTTAAGCAGGAAAAGATGAGGGGCCCTACTTCACGTGGTGCCAGCTGGGATAAAGCCTTGTTTGCCTGAGGTCACACAGAGATCTGTGCAGGGTTGGAGCACAGGTGTTTTCTGACCCCAAGATGATTCTTCTGTGGTGCTTCAGCACAATGTGTGTTGAAATTTCCAAGCTGTTGGTTTCTTACCACTGCCCTTCTTAGTCTTTATCATTTAGCTTTTACTCCATGATTAGTAGCAGAAGCTGAGAATCCCACTTGTGTGTGAGTGCAGTGATTTCTTGCTGAACGTCACATGGTTGTTTCTAAAAGTGGGACTCTGTAGGTTCCTATTTAAGGTCATTTATTAATATTGTTGATGGGATTGCATTTGCTTAGTGTCACTGCCAAAAGTTTCTGTAAAGCACTGTCACATGGACACAAAAAATTTGTATTGGTTGGGGAAAAAATACCAATGTTGCCATCTTTACTATGAGCGTGTCAGTTGCTCTTTATTGCTTTTTAAATTTGATTTTGTTGTTGTGTGGCGAGCTTTTCAACAAACATAGTGGTTTCATTTATATAACATTAGAATTATTGTTAATGCCCAGTTTCATACTGCGAATTAGGTATGTAATATTGTGTCCAGTGGGATCCTGTATCACAGAATTTGCATAGTTATAGTGCTGGTGACATCGTATCTCACACAAAGAACCCAGGGACCTGATACAATATCAGTAAAACTGTCTCCTAGGTATGATTCAAACAGTTTTATTAGCAACATATGGGGTATGAAGGAGCCACAGAGGGTAGTTTTGAGTATGAGGGTGCTGGCCTATCTTTTTCAGCCTGTAATTATATCAGTCCTCTTCTATGGTGTTATTTGTTGCTGCTCTGGGATTGCAGAAAAATAACTACTAATATGATGACACAAAGGATCAGAATAAATTATAATTGTTGACTTTACAAGAATTCATTGGTGAAAAGGCTTACTGTCCAAAGCTTGGATATCATTTCTGGTGCAGCTTCAGAGCTGAGCCACTGCACTAAATAATGTAGTTTTGATAGTGTTAGGGTTTTCTGGCAACCTTATCCTGCTGTATTGGATGCTTTTGTGATCTGACAGATACAAGGAAGAAACTTTTTGGCTGCATTTTGGTTTTTAATCTCAAGCTAAAGGAGTGCATTTTGTTTAATTGATAGTGGGATATTGAACTCTTGTTCCCCAAATGGAGCATATTCTAATTAATCGTCTTGAAATAAAGAGTTCATAATTTAAATTATGACATTAAAAACTTGCGAAAATATAATTAGAAAATTACAGTAGTGCTCTGTTCAGTTGTACTTCTTAAAGTCATGAAATATAAAAAAATAACTTCTACATGTTGTAAAAACGATAAAAGTTGGGGAGTTTAATGTTTCTGCCAGTTGGCTGAAGAGCCACAATGTGTGTGTAGCTATTAAAGAAAAATAGTATTTAACTATTTCCCAGATAATTTTTTTAAAATCATGTGTTTTAAAACACTGGGATGAGCAATGTCTCTTTGCACAAGAGATGTGTAGTAGGGAATTGGGACTGTTATTTGGACTTTAGTCAGAGTTGCTTCTGAATATTTTTATTCCTCATTGAGGTTTAGCATGGAACAGTGTGGGACCTCTGTGCTGTGTCACTGATGTGGAAGCATCTTTTCCTCTACTTGTTTCCATTCCATATTGTGTTGATCTTACTGTGGCTGCAGTAATAATAAATATATAATTTTATCTGGAAGGGATCCCTAGAATTGTTCGTTCAGCCCTTGTTTTCAGGTAGGATGAAACTTTCTTTAATAATTCCTGGCTTAATTATACATTGAACAAGATAATAAAAAAGGAATCTAATTTATAACTTAATTGCTAAACTTTTTAGGGTTCAAGCTCTCTGCTTGCATTTTGTTATTTTTATGAGCTTTTCTGACTTCCAGAAACCTTTGAAGATAATTGCAGGTGATTGAGGAGCTATTTTAACTTGTTTCCATAGTATCCAGCAGTAAAAGACCTCAGACTTTGCCAGTTTGTATTTGTTTTGAAAAACATCCTCTCATCCTTTATCTGCTTTATCTCTTTGGGAGCTTGGACTGGAAACTCTCACAAACTTGCTGCTGTTGAGAATCTCAAGTCCTTCAGTGAAAAATTGAAGTAATACCATAATAAACCTTGTAATTTTGAGAAATAAGTAGAAACATGTAGTGAGACTTGTGATTGAGAAGTGGACAGATGTCAGCTTGTAGGTGCATAAACATCACAATCTTCTGATCTTTGTGTGCAGTTGTCCCCTGACTCCCACACAACCAGCTACAGGGTGAAATGGTCATTTCCAGTGTGCCTCAAAGTCAGTTTGCTCTTTAGACATCATTAAGCATAAACTTGTACTGTTTTAATGCAATTTTTTTTGCCTTTTAAATGCCATTTTGCCTTTTTTTCATATTTTCTCTCCTTTCCCATATCATTTTTTGTTTGGAGTAGAAAGCTCACACCCACTTTGCTAAAGATGGTAAAGGAGTGATTTCTGAAATTAACTATTAAATAAAAAAAGTTATATAAACATATCTGGACATCACATCATAGGGACTTCAGAGCTGTCTCAGGAGCCTCTAGAGCCACTCATGTTAATTGTTGCATATCTTGTAAATGTGTTTATTTCAAAGTACTGGAAGCCTTCCAAGAAATTTCTGTATTTAAAAGGGCAAAAAGGATGTCACAGTGGATTTAGCCCAGGACAAAATAAAGTAAAGGTTAACTTGGACTTCCATCAGTGAAAGCTTAAAAGCTAAAAATAAATGCTGGTCACTATGGTTTTGTGATAGAAGGATTTGTGAGACAAAGCTGATTTTTTTTTTTTTAATAGGCTTGTGTGTCTGGTCTTTATTGCTATCTTTAACTAATTTCTTTTGAAGCATTAAATCTTTGCAATGCAGTTTTTTGATATAGAAACTTAAGTTGTATGTAGCTGAGACCGAAAAGATTAAAAATGTCCTGTTGCTTAAAGTTTAACTTTTAATGAGATGAGAAAGGCCTACACCTTGTGATTCCCCAATGTGTTCATGGCCCACTTAATCAGCAATTTCATTGGTAATTTAATTTTTGCTGCTTTATTTTTCAGATGATGCAAAGAATGCTGGAGTAATCTGCAGTTAGTCACATAGTTCAGATATCAAAATACAGGAAAACCAGTTGGGACAGAAAACAGGTTGGGAATACAGGGGTGACATGAGGGGAGACAGAGAGAGCTGGGACAGTTCAGCCTTGAGATGAGTGGGCTCAGGGGCACAAACTGGAAGAGAGAAATTCTGTTAAAATGAGAAATTTTTTGCTGAGTGGCCAAACACTGGAACAAGTTGCCCTCAGAGGCTCCATCTATGGAGATACAACTGGAGGTGGTCCTGGGGACCTTCCTGTTCTCTGGTTTGGGCAGAGGGTTTGGACTGGTCACTCTCTGGAGGTCCATGGTTGTGGAATCTCCTGTCATTTGCCTTTATCTCACATGTGGTCTGTCTTCACAGATGTTATTAGACCAAGGAAGGCATTTGGGATAAATATTTGTGTGGTGTAGTGTTGGGTAGTATTTGGATGGAGCTTCTTTACAGAATGGTTTTGTTGGAAGAGACCTTAAATATCATCCAATTCCAAGCCCCTGCCATGGGTAGGGACACCTTTCACTAGACCAGGTGGCTCCAAGCCCCATCCACGGCTGGTCTTTAGGGGACAGGGAGACCACAGTCTCTCTGGGCAGTGTTTAGCCTCTTCTTAGCCTAAAACAGTTGGAAAGTTAGACCAGATGAGCTCAAATTCTCTTTTCTTTTCTCCCCCCAATTCTGTTTAGATTGAAGAATGCTTCTACTGTCAGGAGAATTGCACTTGGAGATCTGTCCATTGGACTGAAGCAGATAAGATGGATTGGAAGAAGCACTGCTGACCACTGAGATCCATTGCCAAGATTCCCAAAGTGCTTTGGTGAAGACCTCTGAAGCAGCTCCAGCTGGTATTTACTGCTCCCAGTTTTGAATGCAGGTAATAATGCTTCTGATAAATATGATGTGTTTGTTAGATGAAAAGGGGAGAGAATTCCCTGTTTGAGAAGCTTGATGGGTTTTGAATTCTTGATATTATTAGATGTCTACTAATGATTTTTTACTCTGCTTGCCCTGAAATGGTACATTGTACACATTGTACTTCCAGTGCATGGTAAGTCTGACAAGGTTACAGGTTTGGGAATGAAAGGAATCTTTCTTTCAAGAAACACAATTAGCAACATGCTTGGTTTCTCTTTTTCTCCTTTTCAATCAAAGCCTGGATTCATGTGGCTGCAGCAGAGAGGTGAGATGTTAAGATCATGAGTGAAGTGTGTCTGGTGACAATTAGGCTGTACCTGTACAGGTACACTGATTTCATGTGGCTGTAAAAGAGTGGCAGATTTAAGTGACAGCTGGGACCTACAGCAAAATAGGAAGAGGTGACCAAACATATTTGGCAATTCAAATACTGATATTTATTTACCACCCTGCTGCCTCCCCCCAAAAAATCAACATATGTTCAAACTAATGGTAGTCAGCAGAGAAATAAGATTGTATTTTATAGTTTTGGTGGGGAAGATTAGTTTCCCTCATGCTGAAAATTAATAAATTTGGTTGTGTCTTCGACACTTCAACATAACTTCTGTGCCTCTAAAACTGCTCTGAAGCCTGGGCTGTTTAAGGAAACAAGCTGGTGTGATACAGGGTGTGTCAGTGCCATTCCTTTTCTTCTCCCCTTTCTTTTCCAGTAACTTCTGAATTCATCAGACAACCTGTACTGAATTTACCAGAGGAGTAGGTGCTACAAGAAATAACAGACTTTCAGCTACTCACTTGAAATCCATGCCAAGGACTCTATATTTTTAAGCTGTGAATTAATTTATGATTAATGTTTTAATTATTTGTTTGTGTCCTAATTTTGCCATGTTTCAAATTTAATTAAGTTTGAGACACAGGAGTAAGCAACAAACTCCAGGTCCTTTCTTTCTCAAATTGCTTACAACTACCAAAATTCTTTCTCACTGGGGGGTTTTGCCAGAGCTGTGGTGCCTCTGAGGCTGCTTCTTGCACAGAGTAGTCTCATGAATTGGGCAGAGATGAAAGTCACATAACCCTAAAAGAGTGTTGTGTTCTGGTGTGTGTCAGCAGGTGGAAGGGGACAGGTGGGACACCCCTGTCCTGAGCTAGGGACAAACAGCCTCATGTGGGAAGAGCAGTGTCTGTGTCTCCCAAGTGAGAGAACTTGATGAGATGAGAGAAAAAAAGAAGTGCAGTGCACACAAATATTACATATACTGTAATTTTTGTTACCATGAACTGTTAAAATTGTATGTTTTGATTTCCTCCTAATGTGCAGCCATCTATGAATTGTATCATATAGGGATAAGGTTTTCAAAACTTTGAGTCTCTGAACTGCCTTTGTCAGAAATGATTCAAACATTCAGGTGCCTGGGTCTCATTGCAAGTCCATGAAATTTTCTCCTTCTCCTTTGAAAATGCAGCTGTTATATTTTTTGGCTATATTTTCTAGAATACTTTAACTATGCACAATTTCATCTGGCGTGGAGCACAGGGGAAGCACAGGCACTGAAATACCCTGAGCATAGGCAAAGCAATCACAAGCCTGAGGATAAATGGGTGTTCATTGGGGTGAGTGGAGCTCAGATGGGCACCACCAGTGCTGCCCTTGGAGGTGACCAACTTCCAGTGTCTCATTGTTCCAGGTGTGTTCTGGGTAGGTAAACACAACCTGTCCATCTGTGACTCATTTCACACTTCAGAGTGCAGTTAGGTGTTACTGATATCCACATGCAGGCTTTGGCACCCAAGAGTTATTGTTAAACATAAAAAAATAGAGGGTTGGTGTCAGCCTACCTAATTTTTCAAAGTTATTGGAGGCTTACAAATGTTAAAGCTGAATTCAGCACCAGGAAAGGAAGAAATCCTTCCCTGTGAGGGTGGTGAGGCCCTGGCACAGGGTGCCCAGAGAAGCTGTTGCTGCTCCTGGATCCCTGGAAGTGTCCAAGGCCAGGTTGGATGGGGCTTGGAGCAGCCTGGGATAGTGGAAGATGCCCTGGTTGTGGTAGGAGATTGGAACAAGCTGTTCTTGAGCCAGTCCAAATAATTCTAATATTTTGCAGTTTTCTACTGCACTGTAGATTGTTAGTACTAGAAGCTTTTTTTCTGAATTATGGAAACACTTCAAAAATCTGAGGAATATGTCTTAGTGCAAAGCACACCAATATCCTGAATTCAAACAGCAGCAGTGAGGAAGGAGCACAGACACTTGAATTGTGTGGTTACTACTTCAGAGACTAAAACTAGAACCCTTTCTCACACTTTCCCATGCAGAAGAAAAGGCAAGTGCATACCTTGACTTGGTATATGGTATGTACTTGTATCTGTTTCTACATAGGCTGATAGGTTGTTTTTTTTTTCC
This sequence comes from Prinia subflava, assembly GCF_021018805.1. Classification (NCBI taxonomy): domain Eukaryota; kingdom Metazoa; phylum Chordata; class Aves; order Passeriformes; family Cisticolidae; genus Prinia; species Prinia subflava. The sequence continues at coordinate 35,632,272 of NC_086252.1, read as the reverse complement.
TGACAACTTAAATTTGAATGTTATCTCCTGGAAATTTCACAGGGTTCTGGTAAACAGTTAATAATTATTTTTAGGTGATTTCCACTGTGAAACTAATTAACTCGCTGTTTCAGCATATTTGGTGATGCTATCTTCATTTACTTTTTTGTTAATGAGACAATGCTGGTGTAGTTACTCAGATGTTTACTGGGAAACACCGGCTGCATGGGTGCTAGCTGGAACCTGCCAGTTCAGCTGGGCCAACGTGCTTGGTAGGACCCTGGCGTAGTCAGAATTCATCTTGCAGAAGTAAATCTTAAACGCCAGTTTTGTCTTGTATCTTTTATTGTTGGGATTTTTTTTTCAAAAAAAATCATAAATATATCCTCAGAGCAGAGCAATTCTAAGCCATGTCTTATGGGCACACTTATAAATAATTTGAAAGTATTGCTTAGGATGGGCTCAACGTCTTCTAAATATGTATTTTATATAGAAATGTTTATTTTTATTTATATACATCCCTTCACTTAGAGATGTTCAACTGTTACTGGCTTAGAGACCTTGTAGCAGAATAGGGTTGTGCATCTGCAGGAAGCAATATTCTCACTGAGGCAGTCTCTGCAGAACTCTTGATCCTGGCTCACCTGGAGCATCAGAGTTGTGGAATAAATCCTGGATTTTAGAGTGTGATAGTTTTGAAGCACTGAATGAGCGTTCTTGGCCAACTGGTTCATCTCAGGTTAGAATGGAAACTAAAACCCCTCTCTGCATGTAGAGGAGGAAGCCTAAAGAGGAAATAATGACTTAAAATGTGCTTTCATCTGCTCTACTGAAAGAAGATAAAGATGGGTTGGTTTTGTTTTTTTAAACTTTTTATTCAGACAAGCTGCATTTTGTCATGCAGTTTTTTGGCAATTTAATTAAGGCCTTAAAAATGCATAAGTGACTGTACAGTCCTAAAAGCATTTGACAAGACCTAATTGTGTGCTCTGTGGTCAGCAAAAACTTACTGGTTGGGGTTGCATGTTTTTACTCCGTGAGGCTATTGGCATATGAGTTGTGTATTTCTATATCGTTTGTGGAGCTGTAATGAAAATGAAGTTATCATTGTGAAGCTTCCAGTTTTGACAGTGAGAATGGCCCTTCGATCTCCGAAGGCTGCTGGGTTCTCCATATAAGTTGAAACCATAAACATTTTATGGCACAAGATGAACTGCTGGGATTCAAACATAAATTTTAGAAAGAAAAAGGGAAAAAAAGAGTGAATGCCTGCATCCATGAATGTATTGCATTGCTGCAGTAGAGTCATATGGTATTTTGCTAACTTCTGGGTATTGGGGAATTATATATTACAGGTAAGTGGGATCTGCAGACATTCTGTGGGTAGGAATGACTTTACTTTAGAAAAATCGTGCTTTTTGTTCAGCTTGTGGTGTTCAGATTTCTGAAGAATTTTACCAGATTAAGTATTTCTATGTATTAGTCACTGTGGAAGGAGAATGGAGTCCAAGACCATGGGGCTAAAACCACAGTCTGTAACTTTCTTTTTTACATAGAAGAGCATGCAGGGAAAATATTTTCCTGTTCCTTCTTTGAAAGTGAAAACAAAGGAGATTGACATCCTTTTACTCTTTCAGTCAAGTGTCACTCATCCTGAAGTTGTAATAATCAATTCAGAATGGCTACTTACACTTCTTTACAAAATTGGATGAAAGAGCTTTGCAGATAAGTTAAAGACCACAGGAAAAAACAGCTTATAACTTCATAACTTTAAACTGAATTAGTTGTTTCTTTGAATTGCTTGTTTTTAGTCATGTTGCCATAGGTATCAAAGCAGCGAGCTATTATCATTTCTTTGTAAGGATTGCTGCTGTTTTATGTTCACGTTGCAGCAGATCAAAGGACGGGTCTGCAGACACGGAAGGGAAGGTGTGTTCTTTCAAAGATATGCAAACACACCTAGAGCGAGCTGGTCCAGGTACTGTGGATGCACTGACAAGGATTTGTAGATGGCAGCAGCATTGTTTCATTCCTGAAAATCTTTATCTTAATTGCTGAAGCTTTTTTCTGAGTATTCTAAATCTCTGCCAACTCAAACTCATTCAGATGCTGCTGCCCCCTACATTTACAGCTTTGTCTCGCTGTTTGGAAGGACCTGGCTTGTTAATTGCTACTGAGTGTTAATGATACATCCTGCTCTTACTGATTTGTGTTCAGCTCTCCTTCACCCAAAATGATCTCTCCATCTGAAGTGATTTGCAAAAAACTCTTGAAACTTGTCAGAGGAGCTGTGGCTGTCCCATTCCTGGGAATGTTCAAGGCCAGGTTGGGTGGAGCTCTGAGCAATCTGGATTAGTGGAAGGTGTCCCATGGCAAGGGGTTGGAATGGGGTGACCATTATGGGCCCTTCCAACCCAAACCTTTTTATCATTAGATCTTTGGTACCTTGGAAGAAATCTGAAGACCTAAACATTCCCAGATTGGGGGAATGTCTCAGTTTCTGCAATGGTTGTGACCAGCTGTGTATCTCATGTAAGCAATGTACCAGTTAATATCAGCCTGTGGATTTAAGGGGATATTTTGGTTTAGACCTTGGGAAGACTTTACAACTATCTTCCAGCCTAATGGGGCTTCAAGAGAGCTGGAGAGGGACTTTGGACAAGGGGCTGGAGTGGCAGAACAAGACAGAGTTGGCTTCACATGGGCAGAAGGCAGGGTTAGAGGGGATATAAGAAAGAAATTCTTCCCTGTGAGGATGGTGAGGCCCTGGCACAGATTGCCCAGAGAAGCTATGGCTGCCCCTGGAACTGTCCAAGGCCAGGCTGAATGGGGCTTGGAACAACCTGGTCTAGCAGAAGGTGTCCCAGCCCATGGCAGGAAATTTGGAACAAGATGATCTTTAAAGTCCATTCCCACTCAAATCATTCTGTGATCAAGGAATAAATGAAAAAAATTAATTTTGGCATCAAAGCTAATGTATCAAGTGTTACTGCAACACATACAGAGAAGTTTTGGTTTACCCATGGACATAGCTTTATACATGTGACTACCAGTAATTTAGATGTGAGCCACTCATCTGCCTGATGCTGCTCTCTATCACAAAGAAGTGATTGTTTTATTTGTTTTTCCATAAGTGCATCTATCTAGTCAAGTCATGGGAACACCACCTAAATGAGCCGACCCCCCAACTCACTCCTGCAAGCAGAGCTGTTGGAACCTGTAGAGATTCTTGTACCAAACCCAGGGTATTTTGGGCATGATTGTTTTTACACTTGCATCTTTTTGTACTGTTTTTATTTAGTGTCATTTCACTAAATAACTGTTTAGTTTAATCCTAACTTGAAAGACCTGCTTTAAAGCTGCATGCAGTGACTGATTTTCTTTTGAAGACTTGAATCTATTTACAGAATCTCACTACTGTTTTTAACTAACTTCTTTGCAATGTTTTCTTTCAACTTTGGAAATTCATTAGCTGTAAACCACGTGTAAAATGTCTTCAGTCTTTGAACTGATGTTTTATTGAGAAGCCTGGCATATCTGTGAATCTAAATTAAAAACAAAAAGCCATTTAGTGAGGAAATAGTTAATAACAAAACATTACAAATAGTGTCTGAAGAGGCTGCTAATTGGCTCAGGAAGTTTTCATTTTCTGTAATTTGATGCCTCATTATTTATAATAGTGAATCTGCTCCTTACCAATCATACCAATCCCCATGAAGAAATGAAAGTGATGTTTACAGTTCTGGATGGAAAACACTGAGTGAGGCTTGCTAGGCCATATTCTGCATTGAAGTGAAATGTAAGAACCCAAACTATTGCCTGGAGTGATCGTTTCCACAGGACTGCACACTATTCCAAATACCTTTTTGGAATGGCTAAGATTCTCCAAAGTTTGACTAAATGCACCTCAAAACTTGAGGTCAGCTGGTCCAAAATCAGAGAGAAAGAACCTGGAGGAGAATATTCAGAGCTGCTCCAGAAGTTGTGCTGGTGGATCGTGTTCTTTCCCCAGTTGTGCTGTGGGGCAATTTTTGCTCTGCTGTTTCAAGATCAGGATTTTGGTAGTCACCAACTTCTCCTTGTCATGGGTGATTGAACTTAATCTTCTAGTTTGAATAATTATGCTTTACCTACTTTTTCCAGCCCTAAAATACCTGCTTTTTTAGTGTTGTCAATGCATAAACTCATAGTGGATAAATTCTAAGGTGGTTTTGTTTTTAATTGGTCATTGAGGTAGATGTTTTAATAATTTTGAAAAGTTGAGTAGCTTATGTAAAAAGTTGCCAACTTTGCACTTTTTTCTTGTTTTATAAAGCATCAACATTTTTGTCAAAAAATTGTGTGCAATGTAAGAGGTGAACACGGTTAGAGGGATGGAGCACCTCTCCTAAAAAGCAAAGCTGAGAGAATTAGGATTGTTCAGCCTGGAAGAGAGAAACCTCAGGATATTGAAATTGCAACTTCAGTACCTGAAGGGAACCTACAAAATGGAGACTATTTATGTCATTGTGGAGTGTCCAAGGGAGGGGATGGATTCACACTGATAAAGGACAAGGTGAGATGGAATATTGGGAAGGGATTCCTCCCTAAGGGGGTGGGGAGGGGCTGGCACAGGGATGCCCAGAGAAGCTGTGGCTGTTCCATGCCTGGCAGTGTCCAAGGCCAGGTTGGGTGGGGTTTGGAGCAACCTGGGACAGTGGAAGGTGTCCCTGTCCATGGCAGGGGGTGAAATTGGATGATCTCTAAGGTCCCTTCCAACCCAAACCTTCCATGGTTTTGTCTCTTAGTGAAAGATATGAAATGACTTATTTGCAACTCACGTAGATTTTGTAACTGCTGCTTCTTCCTGAGCAACATCTTTCAGGAGGTTCAGTGTGTTCTCTTTGAATATAAAGCAGTTTGATAACACTGGAAATGCTTTAGAGAACAGCAGCGAGTTGTTACATTGAAAGACTTGAAGAGGCAATACATTAGGCTAAAAGCAGTGGCAGTACCTGCAGAGCTCACTGTACGTGCCCTTAAGCAAAAGATAATAATTAGTTGGCTGTATTCCCCTGCAAACCTGCCCAAGTGTTGATGTTTATGAATTGCAAAGATCACCAGCTTGAGCTCTGAGCTGCCAGAGTTGTTTATGCCCTTTCAATTTTTAATGTACCTATAAGATGTTTTGATGAGGGCATTTAATCCAAAGGGATTTGCATGGCATAATCATACTTCTGGTGATTCCAGCACAAAAGTGAGGGTAGGTCTTCAAAATATTGTGAGTGCTAACTTCCACTTCAGCATTAATAAGGAACATTAAGAACATCTCTGAAAAAATGTTCAGATTTTGTTGGCCAGACAGGATTTGGTTGCTTGTGGGATGATGGTCATTAAAAGTGGTGAAGTATCTGCTGTTGGGTAGCCTGAGGAGTGAGAAGTTGCTCACAGCTTGGGGATACCTGCTTTGCTAATTAGTTCATACACATTCAGCTCAGTCAATTTGCACTTCAGTCAAAAGGAAATATTTGACTAGAATTGACTTTCCCTGGCATTCTGGTACAGTGGGTGCTGTGGCTGTCTTCCCTAAAACCACAGGTGTAAGAACTTTGATTTAAATAAAAATAAAATGTAAATGATAATAGCAAGTTTGCACAGGATAGGAGTAGGTTCATGTATGTATAATTTGTAATACATTTAAAAATACGTAGTATGTATACATATATGTAATTAAATGTATAATTTGTACTGTGTATATTTTAAAATGTGTATGCAGGCTCCCTAAAGTTTTATCATTTTGTTATTTCAGAAGTCTCAATGTTTCATTGCATGTTCCTGTCAATACAGCAAAACTAGTAAAAAAAAAAAAAGATAAAAAAACAGGTCTGAGCCTTCTTGTGCCGAATATTCCATGTATGATGATGTGGTGGGCTGCTGGGGGACCTTGTATTAGCTGAATGTGGGGGTAAAGAAGTAAAATTTTATTTTTTTTTTTTTTTCCAACTGGAAGAGGTTAACCTGAAGCCTTAATATGAAAGCTCCTTGAGTTATCAGATTTGATTTCTGCTAAGCAAAAGAACCATAAATTTCCGCTTGGAGATAGAAGGAAATAACACAATTATTAATATTAATAACAATTATTTTCATGTCACAGAATTACAAAATAATTACAGAAATACAGCTGGTAGTATTTTGGTAAAAACATATAGATTATTTTATGTGAGCCCCGCCCTGGGAGCTCTCATGTGAGTAGGTGCAGCTCGAGGGAGGCTGGCAGAAGCAGACCTGGTGTATTTTTTAGAAGCCTTTGGTTAACAGCAGCCCTGTTTCAGCCACGTGCTTTTCTGGAAAACAGCCTTTTCTTAGAAAATTTTGAGCCAACTGGCATTTTAACTTCACTTCTGTAGCAGATAAGAATTTTTTTAGATCACAGGAGATAGTGTATCATGTGTTGGTGGCCTCCATCATAGTTTCTCAGTAAATCTCCTCTAATAGGTTTTGCAAAGCTTTAGTTATGATCCATTAGTGTAAAATGAGTTAATTTAACCTCAGGTATTTCTCAAATGATCATGTGAGCAGGATCTCTTATCCTGGACTCTCTTCCACTACATACCTTTCTCTGGTTCTTCAGGTAAAATAAAGTTACTCTGCTCTAACAAATGTACAGAGTTCACCTCTTAGTTTTTTCATTCCTTGTTTTCAAATCTAGCTGCTTATTTTCTGAACACTTAAACATAGAGAAGCCAAGTGATTTAATTCTGTCAGATGCATCCCTATCTAAAACCTCGTATTTCTTTTACTGATAATTTAATGTAGGTGCTGCTGGAAGAGTTTACTAGGTTGGTGAAAGCTGAAGGATTTCTGTAACAAAAAATACACCTTTTTTCAGCAAAAATGAGTACAAAAAGTTTTTTGGAACATTCCAGCAAAATAATTGCCTTACTGATGTAATTTAATTGAAAAGGAGCGTACAATCCCAGTAACCTTTAGGCAAAAATAAATAAAATCTACAAGTAAAGAGGTTTCCACATGCAAAACATAAAATTCTATGAGTGTAACTGATGCCTTGAAGAGCCTGAACAGCAGTTGTCAGAATTCTTTGAGAAAATGATTGCTCAGAGTTGTGAAACATGAAGAGAAGCACTTGTGGAGTCCCACCTAAACCCTGTAAACAGGGTTCTTCTGCAAGAGGTAAGCAGTTGCTGCAGAGCGTTACTACTTCTGTGATAGTTGATTCATCCCTTTGCTATGCAAATTTTAAGTATACAAGGATTCAGTACTTTTATTTAAGAAATATGCCTGCAGGCTGTATTGGTAGGCTTTAGGGAGATATCTGGTTTGGTGTGAAATAAATAGTTGTTCAAAGATCACATGAATTCGTGTCTTAGAAGATGAAAAGTGACGCTGTGAGCGTTTTGGGAGCACCCCCCTGTACCCAGCACGTGAGATCACCACTTGGTTTTGGTTTTTCAAAGAAACCTCACCAACCTCGTGTAAAATCACAGAGCAGCAATGTGTCACCTCAGAAATGCAAGAATTAGGGCTTGAATTTGAGGCGCCCCAAGCTCTTGGGGTAAATCCTCACTGGTCCTGGCTGAGGGAGTTGTTGCCTTTGCTCCAGCTTCTGTCTTCAGCCCATTTGAAGGCTCAAATATTAATGAAGGGATTTAAATGCCATATTTCAGGTTTATGTGCTAGTTGTAGGCATCCAAGTCTGCATATTTTGAGTAAAAAAGGAGGAAAGAAGAACAAACCTGAAAGAATTTGAGTGAGAGACAGCTTTGGTATTTACAGTTGGTGTTGAAGATTTTTATTGCTAAAGAAAGCAAAGCATTTATTTAAAAGCTATTTGTTGGCTAATATAAGCCACATTTTAAAACACAATTACAAAGTTATAACACAAATTTACTAAAAACTAGGTTGTAAACCAGCTATTTGATTCAGCCCAGCCTCTTTTTATTCTGTTACTGTCAAAAAATATTAATCAACTCCTCCCTAAAGTGTGAAATTCACTCTTGGTGCAGTTTTACTATCCTTCCTCTTACCCAGCATCATTTTTTCCTGCAGTAGTTTCTTTCCTACTGCAGAGGAACAGCATGTTTGGGAAATATTTATTTTTCTGTGAATAACTTTATCTTCATTTATATAACTGTAATGAGGACTTTAATACCTTAATGATTTAAACTAAAGAAATTAACTTTGTTGTTACTTTTTGGTATAGATGACTGCTACTTCTGACTTAAAGTGTAAATCAGCCTAGAAATGTAAATGCCTGAATTTGGTTGTTGTGTGCCTACTCAGGTAATGGCCACTGAAACTAAAATTTCTGATGCTTGTCTAAGTGAAAAAAGTCATTACAGTGATTTAAGGGTTGATGGAAATAAATTGCTGTTCAATTGCTGTTCTCTAGGTGAGGTGGCAGCAGCCCTTCCTCATGTGCCTCTTTATGTCTCCCTTTCCTACCTTCCCCAAATGTACTCCCTCATCTTAAATTTGTCATTTTTAATTCTGTCCTATTGTTTCCATTGAGAAGGATTAGTAAAGATAAATTTTAGCTTTCCTGGCATTAACTTTAGCTTATATCTGTCACACGTTTCCCAGCTAAACTAAATACTGCCTTTTTTTTTTTCTTATGCTGTCACACTTCATTAGAAAGAACCAGTCTTCCTAGAGCTTGGTACTGGGTTTTTAATGGGGAAAATCTGATTAATAGTTGTATATTTCCAGAATATTTGGATATACTTTTTTATTCTGCTAGCCTTTCTTGATTGTCAGTGGCCATGGGAACAGTGCAGAGCTGTGGACCCTCATGTCCAGTGTTGCTTGGGGAGGTACAGCTGCCAGCCCTAATGGTGACCTCACCTGGCTGCTGGGAACTTCCAGATAGTGTCAATTAGGAATGGAAGCAATTAAAATAATATCCTTGACACTGGTGAGGCCACATTTCAAATACTACGTTCAGTTTTGGGCCCCTCATGACAGGGACATTGAGGGGCTGGAGTGTGTCCAGAGAAAAGGAGTGGAGCTGGGGAAGAGTCTGGAGCACAGGTCTGAGGAGGACCAGCTGAGGGCCTCAGCCTGGACAAGAGTCATGAGTTGGTTGGACACACTTTTCACCAGCTTTTATTTAAAAAAAATTACTGACATGGAAACATCACTGAACAACATGAAGGAAACTTAACCTGTGTGTCCTGGCCAGTCAAGATCTGTGCTACTGCATTTTTCTGTTCCCAAAAAGGCAGTATGTTTATTTTTTGTAGAGAGGAAGAGCAGAAAATAGTATTTTATAGAAAAGCTGCCTGTCTGCATCGTGGCCTGTACATGTGTGAGAGCTGAAGTTTTCTCCTGGTGCTTTAGCTACAGATTTTTCCATAGCATTTGCATGCTCAATTTGCTTTCCTACCTTCTGATTTTTACCTGTTCTGACAAAGAGTACACAGATAATTGGTAAAATAGAAATTAGCACAGTGTTTAGGGCTGTTTTTTCTTTCTGAATTAGACAAAATTGCTACATATTTACATATTCAGGTTTTCTTAGGTACTGATTTCCTCCTGCGTGTAAGTAATGCTCTTAGCAGCGACAGCGCTTTGAACTGTCACTTCATCCCGCTTGAAGTTAATTACTCGAAAACTAGGGGGTTTTCTTTCGTTTTTAAAACTGTTTTCCTATCTCCCTCTGCTGAGGATGTCACTGTGAGGTAGGAATAACTGCAGCAAAGTGAGGAGCAGAGCAGTTGAGCCTTTGATCATGTGGAAATGTGAGCGTGCGTTGCAGTTTCCATCGGCTGCGCGAGGCTTACGCCGCCGTGTTCCCGGGGTCCCTGGCTTGGGGAAGATTTGGGAAGTCCTTAGCAGGCTCGGCAGTAAAACCCAAATATCCTCTCAAGCCAGAGTGCTTTAAGTCTTTGCTCAGACTGCTTAGTAGGCACAGAAGGAGGCAGATAATGTATTTTTAGCTTTCAAATTCAAAGGAACCTTTCAATTAAAGGAATTCTTGACAATTTTAAAAGCTGTGTTCTTGCTGTGTTTGTACCAGATGATGAGGGATGATTTTTATTTTCTTTTGGAGTGGAGGAGAACCTATCCTATTTAACTTCTATTGTGACAGCTGAAAGCATCAAGTGGGACTCCCTATATTTCTTGGTTTTGGCAGTTTCTGCAAAAGGATTAGAAAAACAGGCCTCTTATCCTGTGGTGTAGGACACTGAATATACCGGAATTTAGGTACCAGAAGGTTGCTTTCAAAATAATTGCGGAGGATGATCTGATTTTTGTGATTTAATGACTTGCTACATGCAATGTCGTACAGGTTGTGTGAGGATTTTTCCTGCTGTTGGGGGCAGTGAAACACAAAACTTGAAATAATTGTTTATATATATATATTTAAGATAAAATAAGTGTTACAGCTCAAGAGAGAACTCTATAGTTTGGAAGAACATGGGATCATAGGGCAATTCAGATTGGAACTGTTCTTTGGAGGCCACCTAGTCCAGCCTCCTGCTCAGGGCAGAGTTGGCCATGAGCCTGTGATATCCATATCCAAGAGTGTAATCATGGAATACTTGAGTATTGCATGATCTCTGGAGTGTCTCCATTTCATCTAGTGCAGTTTTCTAGTTCACGTTGAGGGATATGGTGCACAAGGCTGCATTTATGTTCTTTACATTTCAAAATGTGTCTTACAAAGGCTTTAGGTCTTTTTTTTCCTCAAGATTTAGATTCTGTGTGATCAAAATTCAGGCCTGTACAGAGTGAAGCAAGTATCTCCTTGGACCGTGTTCTGGGATTGTATGTAAAATAGAGAAGTATTTATTTTTTCCTTACTGCCAACAATGCCTTCCTTGCAGACATTTTTTTCTGTAAAGATTTGTAAGCCTAATAGTTACTATGAAATACTTGTAAGTGTCTCCATTCTGCAAAGAATTGAAAGAGGTCTTTTTTTTCTATTGGCATTTGAAAAGCAGAAAAAAAATGACTACAACAGAATTTTATTAATGAATGATTTACACTGGTTCCAGCTGTGACCATGTGATTAGTCCTTCACTGAGCAACAATGGGTATTTTCTTTCTGCTTTTATTTAATTTCCAGGAATGTGTCATCTGTTACGTTAACTGCTGCCAGTATACCCCATATAAACTGGTATTTTTTATTTCCCTGAAGCATAAGATGAATACCCACCCATATCCTTCTGGAACTAGAGTTTTAAATGAATTGGGAATTTTATTGACTATATCTGATTCAGCAAGCCAAAATCATAAAAGTTAAAATATTTATTAAATGCACTAGACTGTAAGATGCCTTGCTCCCTGGTAGTGCAAAAGATAGATATTTTCACTTTTAAAATTCTATCTTAATATTTTATTACAGCAATACAACGTGTTATAGAGGTGGACAAGCCTGCAGATTGAAATGTGGATAGTCCAGATTGTTCCTTTCCCTCGACCATATGGTGTAGTTCTAAAAGCCTTTTGTACGCTGTCTGTTCAGTTAATTGTAAACTCTGTCTTTAACGTACCTTAAAAATGAGATATATGTGAACTAAAAGTCAGCATATCCTCTGGTAAGTAAGGTTTGCTCAAATAAATCTAAATTCACAGTCCTGGTCTCCTGGTAGATTTTCTTTCTGGGTGAATTTGAAAATCTTTCACCGTTTCTTGGTAACGAATGCGAAGCCTGTGTGTGGAGAGACAGGTTTTTCCATTTCCTCCTCGGGAAGGGGGGGGAGATTTGAAGCTATAATGAACATTTCATAATATTTTTGCTTGGCAGACAGCTCTGCCAGTGGGTGATGTGCAGGAACATCGAAGATTTCTGACAGATGGATGGTAGGACTGCTAATACACCTACACACGCTCCGGCGTCTGATGTTCCCGGGGTTGCTCTGATGCCCAAGAACCTCGTGCTCGTGCTTTGGTCTGATGTTGCCCAGTGAGGGGCTTCAGCAGAGCAGAACCAAGCTTCACTCAATGTCTTCATATGTCACATAATTTATTATACTCCTCACAAAGCGTTTATTACGGAGACAAATGGGTTTTTAAGGCAATAAAGAGTTAAAAAATTAATTGTTAGAGAGTTTCAGAAGCAATTTTATCTTCTTTCACCATAACCTATTTGGGAAAAGGGACTGTTTAGAATGCAGATAGGGTTGATATATCAAAAGGGGAAAACACAGAAGAGTAGGAGTCTCACTGAAGCTAATGTGGGTTCCATCCTGGTTTTTAAGCATTGGAGAGTGTTTGCTCTGTGGCAGCTCCTGTGTGACTTTGGAGATAAAATCCACAAAAATTAAAAAAAAGGAAGAGCCAAAACATTAGGAATCAAGCAAGAAGTAAATGGCAGTAGTGGAGAGTGAGATAATTGTGCTGAGAGGCCTCTCATAATGAGACTTACTGATCTCTGCTGCATATCTTGAAGCTTTTGCAGAATTTCAGGTAGTTCTTTCAATCTGCTCAATTGACTGAATGCAGAGGGATTGGTAGCCTTAGTGGGTATTAAAAAGAAAAACGCACCGTTTTGTGTCTGCAGAGGTTAAATAACTCCAGACTTTTGTGCATGCAGCAATAGAGACAATTTTAGCAAGTCATCTCAAAATGGAAACAAATAGTTACCAATAACATCTTTATTTCTTTCTAGTAGCTTTATTTCTTTCTAGTATTTGTTCTGAAATAATGTAAAAATTGCGAATTTGAATAATATGCTGGTAATAAATAATATGTTGGTAACTAAACAGTAAAAAGCTGTTGTAAAATTTTAATTTTCCTTAAACTGCCTTTTCATGCTCTTAGACCTAGAGAATCACAGAATGATTTGGTTTGGAAGGGGCATCTCATTCCAACCCCCTGCCATGGGCAGGGACACCTTCCACTGTCCCAGGCTGCTCCCAGCCCTGTCCAGCCTGGCCTTGGACACTCCCAGGGATCCAGGGGCAGCCACAGCTTCTCTGTGCACCCTGTGCCAGGGGCTCCCCACACTCACAGCCAGGAATTCTTTTCCAACATCCCCTCCATCCCTGCCTTCTGTCCATGGGAGGCCATTCCCTGTGTCCTGTCCCTCCATCCCTTGCCCAAAGTCCCTCTCCAGCTCTCCTGGAGCCCCTTTAAGCACTGGAAGGGGCTCTGAGCTCTCTCCTGAGCCCTTTTCCTCCCAAGGCTGAACCGCCCCATCTCTCTCAGCCTGTCATGGTAAAATACTCTGTATAGCAGGTTCTTCTGAAAGGTCACCTTTGTGGGGTGATGAAAAGGGAGTAGATGGGGTTTGTGTGCTACAGAGACAGATCCTGCTCAGTGCAGTGTGGCTGGGGGATGCTGTATCCACTGCCCAGCAAATTCCATGAAACAAGTGGCATTTGGTGCTTTTCTGACTGTAGCATGAAATCAGTGGGAGCAAGAAAGTGTCTGTGGGCAGAGCTTCTGCATCTTGCAATTCAAGTAGTTCAGAAGCTTTAAATTGCAAGAAATCACATGTAATTCTTTAAAGAATCCAGCTGTAATTTTGAGAGCTGAAGGGGAAACATTGATTGCAGCCTCCATGTGATGAGAGCAAGTTCTCAGAGCCTGCAAGATGCTGCTTGCAGTGTATGTGAATAACAGAGCTGCCTATTTTTACTGTGCTACTGTGCAAGTGTAGGCTCACTTCATTAGAGCAAGCAGTACCAACAAGATGTGCTAACTTGTGTGGTTTCAAAAAAAATGGTCTAATTTAACTTTTCATGCTGATTCTAAAGTAAGAAATCAAGTCATAGAAAAATCATACGACTTCAAAACATTTAACTTTTTTTGTCAAAAATATTTATTATCAACTTGTATTTTAATACAAGTTTCTACAACTTCAGTTGTCTCTATGTCCATTCAGAAACATTTGTTGTGCCACCTTAGTTTACAAAACATCAGAGATGGCCACTTTATGGAGGACAGATTTGTTAAATTTGTGAAAATAGAGAAGTGAAACTGGAGATTTGATAAGGAAAATAAGGCAAGAGGACTGTGAAGCTTTTGCTCCTGAAGCAGAAGAAATGTTCAAACTGGAGATTTTCTAATGAGGAATATGGCAGAATGGGCAAAGAGAAGAGTGTTTGAGGTTGTGGATTGTCAGATGGTGGATGTGTTCATAGCCAGGTTGGAAGTTAGAATAGTTTGAGACAGGAGAAATTGATGTGTGACCCATCGAGGTAGTAGTTGATGTATTGTCTGTAAGTCATTCCTGTGTAGATTTTGTTGTATTGTTAAAAAAATCCAAAGAAGAAAAAAGATAATGTAGGACTAAGGAAAGGAAAGTACAATATGAAGTAATGAGAAAAGAAGCAAAGGGAATAGGGAAAAAATAGAAATTAAGAAATGTAAGTAAAAAGAGGAAATCAGGGATTCACTTATGAGAAACAATTCATATGGTTTCAAGGAGTTTGGACTTTTCTTTTGAAGATGGAATTCATCAGCTAACCAGATGAAGAGGATACAATTTTGTCTCATTTTCATAATGAAATAATGGAAATACAGTCTGGGTAAAAGATGTATTTCTCTGTATTTTCTTAGAAGGGATTATGCTAATGGTAAATTAACGCTGTTTTTCAGAATATTTTTCTCATATGTGGCAAAGAGTGGAGTAAAGTCCTGCTGGTTTGAAAGAATGTATATTGTGTTGTCTGGGAGTAGGGACATACAAGTCACTGCTTCTTTCTTTTTCTCTTGGTTTCACTGTAAAGCTACTGTTGGGAAATGATGCAAATCACAATTTTAAATTCAGGTTTTCTCATCTGTGAAGCAGTGATAACAATACCTACCTACCTCACAGGAGTGTTGTGAGGTTTAATTAATGTTTGTTAAGCTCTTCAGCATTTTTGTATAAAAGCAGATAAATGGAACCTCTTGTTGTTAATAATGGGAAAACCCCAGGCCAAGGTGTAGGATGATTTTGGGGTTGGAGGGAGGAGATAGAATAATTACAATTTGTTGTTTAAAGTGTATTTAGAACAATTGACAATGTTTGGTTAGAAATTACGTTATTAGTTCTGTGTAAGAATCCCAGCTTTTTCTTACAAATTGCTGTTAATTTGAGCTTGTACACAGATCTAGTGTTTTGTTTTATTTTAGAATCATAGAATGGTTTGGGTTGTGAGGGACTTTGATGTAGTTTCAAACCCCTGCCATGGACAGAGACACCTTCCAATATCCCAGGTTTTTCCAAGCCCCTTCAACCTGGCCATGGACACTTCCAGGCTTGGAGCACGTTAATAAAGGCTAGGACTCCTTTGGCTTTGCAAAGATGAATAAATCATCTGTATTTCATTTCTGCTTCCACTGTAAGGTAAATTCCTTATAGTCTGCCTATATATATATATATATACACAGAACCAAACCAAGTATTTCTGTCATCAAACACTGTGTCAAGGTTTCTAGGACTGAAGTGTAGTATTTAGAGGCTGTGGGCTTTGGAATAACAAGTCAGTAGGCAACACATGAAGTTCTGTGTATGCATGAATGTGTCTCTACAGTATAATTTAGACAACCCTGTAATATGGTCAGGAGGAAATTTTTGAGAAAATCATTGACAAAAGTAATTGAGTGAAATAGTGTTGAGTGATAAGAAAATCAGTGGGGGATTAACCTCGCTAAAGCTTGTTTCTGAAGCTTTTTTCCCTATTCAGATAGGATATAGTCAAAGTAACCATTCTAGTCACAGTCAAAGGAAACGCTGTGTGTATTTCCCAGCACGTTTCTTAGAATCCACTGTGCCTGTAGACTCCAACTTTACAAATGTAGTGGTGTGTCAGCAACATCCCAGGTGTCATTATAAATGCCAGCAGTATGTAAGTGGTATTTGTAAATAAGCTCTAACAAGTGAAATGGTCTGTGTTAGTCAACCATTCTGCACCTTGGATGCATTGAAGGCTGATGCTTGGTTGAGTAGCTAAACTAAATATCAAGTGGTGTTACGCAGCTTGAAAAGAAACTTGGCTCTAAAGAGAAAAAGCAGACTTTTTTCTAAGTCATTCTGTTAATGCCCAAGGAGATGTTTCCGTGAGTGTTAAGAAACCAACTGTCTATAGACTCTAGGAAAAATGGTTTATGGATCTCTCTTGCCCATGCTCATTCAGAGCTTCAATGGGGAGGCAGAGTGCTGCAGCTCTGAAGAGTAGCTTGAATCATCTTGCATGAATATTGCTCTCTCCAAGGATATTGGCATGCAAAACAGATTCTGTTCATCTTAGAGGATGCTGAATGCACCTCACACATGGCTTCATAACCACTTTGAGATGAACAGGCAGAGTTTGGATTAGGTTCTTGTCAGTGGAAGCAAGTGTGTGTGTGATCAATGCAGATAGGTGGAAATAATTCCCTTTTCTCAGAGCATTTGCTTGGTATTGCTTAATTTGGGTATTCTGTCTGTGGTTTTTTCCACAATGTATATTTTTTGAAGGGAACTTATTATTTTCTTTCCCCTTTTTCCTTCCTCATAATTATATTTTACCTTCAGTGGTCAAAGGGTGTGTCTTCCAGATTGTTTTTGCCTTAAATGTGGGGCTAAATCAGTTTCATAAGCACCTTCAAGTATCTATTGCTGACAAAGCTTTGTGGGATTAGTCTCTACATAAATGCTGATGGGAAGATGGGATCTGAAAATACTCAGAAAGATCTGCCTCATTCACTCTGTAGGAAGGCCCGTGTAACACCTATTGGCTTCAGATCCACTTAATCAAAGTGATTTTTGAAAATCACAGCATAAATAATTGAATATAGGTCTAATGTTATCTCCATCACCAAAGTACCTCCAAATCTCTAGTCTAACCTGACTCTCTTGTCAGTCTGGAGGCATTCACTATTATCCTATCCTTTCCAGCTCTCCTGGAGCCCCTTTAGCACCAGAAAGGGCTCTGAGCTCTCCCTGGAGCCTTCTCCTCTCTAGGTGAGCTCTCCCAGACTGGATCTAGAGCTGAGGGGCTCCAGCCCTCAAAGGATCCTCATGACCTCCTCTGGATCCTCTCCAACAGGTCCGTGTCCTTTGTACATGGAAAATAATCAGAAATCTGACTGCACATGTAACACTGTTGTGGGGTAACACTGCCTTGATTACAGAGGTATTTCCAAACTGTCCACCTGCTGTTCTCCAGGCCTCCAAGAGCTGTGTGTGGCTGCTGTGAATGCTTAACTGGGGGTATTGCCAAAAATTTCCCAGTGGCCAGAGTAGCTGCACAACCCTGGTGTCTTTAGTAGGGGTCAGAACAGATCTTTAACTTGCTGGCAAAGCCTGTGATTGTTGTGGCTTTGAAATGAAGAAGTGGGAATATTAAGCATGTGTGAGGTGTGAGTGGTTTCTTGCCTTGCCTTGTAATGGTATTTCTGGGATTTTTATCAGCAGTGTCAGCAAGAGCACTTACTAATAGCCAGCTAAACTTTAAATAGTTTGGATCTTCCAGTAATGACCTTAAAATAGTTCCTTCAGCTCTGAGCCCTGCAGTGAATGTGTTTTGTTCTCTGCTCCCCTGTAGTCATGGCCTTTATAAACCATACTTAATGTTCCTGAACTCCCAATCCTGGAAGTGTTCAAGGCCAGGCTGGGTGGGGTGTGGAGCAGTCTGCTCCAGTCTAAGGTGTCCTTGCCTGCAGGGCTGGAACAAGATAACCTCTAAGGTCTCTTTGAACTCAAACTATTCAGTGATTCTTAGCATTGTACCAGTGTGTGAGAGGAATGTGCCAGGTTCTGCAGCTTCTGTGGTGGTACAAGTGGAAGGACCTGATAAGTGACAGCATAATTTTGGTTTAGTTGAGCAGGATGTTTGATTTTGATAAGGGTTTTCAGGTTTTGAAGGAAAGTCTTATGAGTGTGGTTGGTTGCCCAAGCACAATAAATCATTTTAAGACTCTCTTTCTGGAAAGGTGCAGAAATGATTCCCAAGTGACCCTAAAGCTGAAATCTTAAGTGAGTTGTACTGATATATTCATGATTTATAATGAAGTCAAACTAAAAAAAAAAAATCCCCGTTTTTAATTCTTTTTGTTAAAGACTACAGTGCTGACTGTGGGTTATAGCCAGATTTTCTTATGTGCAATAAAAGCCAAGATTTTAAGGCCCAGGCTTTTTTGAGCATGATGATTTTAACGGCACTTTTCAGCCATCTGAGAAACTTCAAGGAAAAAATTTACATCTTGATGTCCTCTGTGAGTGTCCTTGCCTTGCTTTATCTGTAGCACTGTTAAAAAGGGCCACACTTGTTTCATGTCTGTTAGGGTCTCCCCCAGACATGAATATTTATTTGCTTTGCAGTATCTGTTTTGAAAACATCAGCTCAGAACCTAAACTTGTTTACAAAACAAGCAAAATAACCTTCCAAAACAGATTGTTTTGAGATGCTTGTGTATCGCTTTTATTCATGGAAAACAAATATTTCCTGCAATGCTCACCATTTCAATTGGCAGATGATACCAGACATGTTTATTTAACTCGTGTCAATGTTTTTCAGCTTTCTGCAATGTGTGTATCCATAGATACTTCCCAGTGGAGGAGGCAGACCCCTTAACTTTCTGATACTTGTGAAGTAAAATAAAATGTATGAATACGCTTCTCTTCGTTGCTTTAAGCCAATCCTTGAAGTATTTTGCAAGCTCTGCAGACAAGAGGATGGAAACAAGTGACTTAAGTCATTAAATGTGGTGTTCTTGGGTCAGCAGAGCTTCTGGGAAACACTTGCAGTGAGCTGTCAGAAAGCATTTTGGCCAGAATCTGGAGCCTTTAATATTTCTAGAGCCCTTTCAGAGGGCTTAGTCAAAGCCTGGTAGGGAAATTATTTACAGGAAACGGTGCTGCACCACTAAATCAAATTGGCAACTCCTATTGTGCTGGATTTATAAATTGATGTGAGTAACATGTCATCTGCACGTCAAGTTGGAAATAGGATATAAATATTGTTAACATGGAAAAATATGTTTAGTGCTGTATGAAGCCCTCATTCAGTATTGTGTGATGTTTGCAATTGACTCTGAGAGATTTTGAGGGCTTTTTAAAAGCCATAACGTGGTGCTGACTGCACAGAAGTTAATGAGAGGTATTTTTTTTCCCACAGCTTTATAGCATGAAGCCCTGGTTCCTCTCTCTCCTGAACTGAAAAGAGTTGGGCCCAAGTGAAAGACCAAAAAAGTGTTTCATCTGTTGAATTTTAGTATTTGATATTTAAAACTGAGGACTTTTTTTACAGGTGACATTTCAGCCTTGAAGTTACTTAGTGAATTCCAGGAGCATCATACCCACTCTGCTGTAGGGATCCAGTACTTAAATGCTGTGTCTTATAAACAAACAATAACCTGATCATTTATTCTCCTCCCTTGATGAAGGATTTCATAGATTGGCAAAATCCTCATGATTGTCCTTTTGTATTGCTTTAGTTGCAGGTCTTAAAGAGGAAAACATGGCAGGTGCATTTGGCTCCCCTTTCGAAGTCCATTTTCCATTATGGTTGAAGTAAATTTTGAAGTAATCTTAACTAACATGTTTTGTGAACTTTGCATCACAGAATGGGTTGGAGGAGATCTTAAAGCTCCTGTTCCCACCCGCTGCTGAGGGCAGGGACACCTTCCACTATCTCAGGTTGCCCCAAGCCCTGTTCAACCCGGCCTTGGACATTTCCAGAGATCCAGGGGCAGCCACAGCATCTCTGGGAACCTGTACCGGGTCCTCACCACCCTCACAGGGAAGAATTTTGTCCTCGTATTTCATCTAACCCAGCCCTCTCAGTGTGACTCCATTCCCTGTGTCCTGTCCTTCCATCCCTTCCCCAAAGTCCTTCTCCAGCTCTCCTGGAGCCCCCTTAGGCCCTGGAAGGGGTTCTGAGCTCTCCCTGGAGCCTTCTCCTCTCCAGATCCCCCAGCCTGGCTTTACCAAGCCCACACCTCTCTCATACCAAGGACCCCAGAGCTGAGTGCAGCTCTGCAGTTGGGCTCTCATGGGAGCAGAGGGGCAGAATCCCCTCCCTTGACCTGCTGCCCCCGTGGCTTTGGGTGCAGCTCAGGACAGAATTTGCTTTCTGGCCACTTGCCCTCAGAATTGCTCCTGTGTGTGGGACCCCTCCCTGATTTCACAGTTGAACTCGATTTGACAGTAGATCTCATTCCATCCTTTTTGTGGACTCAAGGTGTGACTGAAGATGCAGATCCTTTCATCACATATTTAAAGGGATACCTTCTGACTGCAAAGCAAATCTGGCTTGTGCCCACTCAAGTGTTGCTGCCAAACATCTCAGGCTACCAAGCCTAATGTTTAAATTAACTCTTGCAATTCCAGCTTTTGTACAAGAGCAGTTTAATTACTCAATCCCAAATTCTGTTGACACAAGAGTGATTTGATCTTCATTTAGCATTTTGCTACTTCAAATTTGCTGGGGAAAACAAATCAACTTTTTGATGTAGGGTGATTTTTATTACCTCACAGAGTGACTAATGATGGCTTCTAGCAAGTGCTTTGTCTTTTAATCAATCAACTAATATGAACTGTGGACTGTGACTTTCAAATAAATTAGTTAAGATATTTGTGACTTTTTAAAAATGAATACATATGCTCTTTAAACTGGCCATGAATGCACATTGTAATTCTTACCTTCTGTACAGAAACTGGTCTGAAGCTCAGAGCATGTGGAGCACATTTCTCATCATATTCCTAATAAATCGGAGGAATTTCAAAATGCCAGCCCATTATTATCAGACTGGGACTTTTTCTATAATAGGGAACTAGCAACTAATATGTCTCCTGTCAAGTTTAAAAATAGTGCTACGTCTCCCATTACCACACCTATTAGTTCCCTCTCCTCTCGGAGATACTCTAAATCAAGGATCCTTAATCTGTTTAAACCTAATGTAAGTCTTCAGCATCATCAGTGCTATTAAATTTATAGTTGTAGGTGCAGTACTGGAAATGTTGAGTCCTGTAAACTGTGTTGATCCTTCATGTGCTGTAAACACACTGCAAGTAAGTTGGATAAAGCCAGCATATCATTTAACAACTATAGCAGTCTCTGTTAAAATCAGTTTTCATTTTTCCAGGCTTCTGAATTACATGGCAAATGGGAGCTTATAATTAACTGTTAAATCAGAATAACTAATTTCTCTCAGATCCAATTGCAAACCTGGCATACTCTCATATGAGATTGTACTCTCATATTAGAGCTGTATTTTTTTATTTTACCTTGTTTAAAAAATCCTGTTGTTGATGGAAGAGCTCCTCAAAATAATGTAAAACTTTTTGTGACAATAATTATTTAGTATCTTCTGCTCTGCAACATACTCATGTAAACTTCTGTAAATCTGTTTGGACCATTAAAGGGCAGAGACAGAGGAATAAACTCTGTGGAAGAGTTAATTGGGTTTGCTGGTGATGGGTGATGGTTGCTGTAGTTGTTTCCCTGGAAGAGCATGGCCCTGGTTCTCCATTACACCTTTTCTTTTTCCCTTCTATCTTGCCTTTCATTGGAAGAAATTTTTATCCTAACTAAATATTAACAATGCCTAATTTGCCTTTGTTAATCTGAATTTTTGAAAACAGTTTACAGAGCACTGAGTATCCCTCATATACCCAGTCCTGAGTAGTATTTAGTCCCATGTATACAATTTAGGAGGTCAATTAGACACAAAGAAACCAAGTTTAACATTGTGGTTGCCTTTCCCAGTGTACTGAGGATCATGCACATCAGTCAGGGAAATTTCCCTGGAAATGTATCTTCAGAGTGCTGTGCTCCAGGGGGGGATGGAGGCTTCCCCACCGAGGTAGCACTGACTGTTGTGGTTTTGAGTTAACCATAAATGTGATGCACAGATGTCTTTCTCCACTGGAAAAAAAGGATAAATTGCAATAATTTATTCAGTATAGATTAGGATCTTCAAAGATGTTGATTGAGGATGGCTAGAAGTATAGATGCAAAGTATTTATGACAGTCTCAGACTGTGTTAAAGAAGAAGGTGAAAAGAAAATTCTAGGGATTTTTTTTTTTGCTTTTCTGTAGCTGGTAAAAAAACAAGTTTAATTTACAACAGAAAATTATGAAGGTCATAAGTGCCTTTGCCTAGATAAAATAGTAAAACAATTTAAATTCTGGGTTTTAAAATGCATACACTGCATATGCATTAACAACTTTTTCCTAAGGATTTATAGCAATATTGTTAACTTAGCATTCACAGGGTAATGTGCAGATTTTACAGCACGTTACTTTCTAAATGCATAAACTCCAAAAGGAGCATTTCCTGTCTCTTCTGTCAGGGTATCTCTTGAATTGATAGCCATGGGACATCTTAAAACTCGAGCTTCCAACTCCTACTGTTCCATCTTAGGTTGAAAACACAGATGTAAGAACTGAACCTGGCAGACCTCACACTTTGCTTAAGAGCAAACCAGTTCTTTAAAAAAAAAATATTGTTTGCAATTCTGATTGCATCATAGAATCACAGGATGGTTTGGGTTGGAAGGGAACTTAAATCTCACCCAATGCCACCCCCTGCCATGGGCGAGGTCACCTTCCACTATCCCAGCCTGGCCTTGGACACTTCCAGGGATACAGGAGCAGCCACAGCTTCTGTGGGCAACTTGTGCCAGGGCCTTTCCACCATCACAGGGAAGAATTTCCTCCTGATTTTCAATCTAAACCTACCTTCCTTCAGTCCAAAGCCATTCTCCTTGTTCTGTCACTGCAGGACCTTGTATGTGTAGATCATTAGCACAGTAAAAACGAGACGTGGTATTTTAGTGAAACCCAAGCAGGCCGGGCACTCCGTGCAGGTTTCATTCCTTGCTGCCTCCAGGTAATGGTAGATTTTGGCATTCTGTAGGTGTTGGCAACTCTCAGGTTGTGTGTATGGACCAGACTGTGGTTTATAGGTGTCACCCATAAATTAATGTTACTGCTGCTCAGCCGTCCAAATACAGGTGAGCGATTTTGGTTTACCACTTTCTCAAAAGAAGTGGAGGATTTCTTGCTTTTTCCAGTTGATTATATCAAAGATAAATTGTCCTTCTCGCTTATGCAGTTCAGTAATGACAAACCTCAGAAGCGGTACTTTTGGGTGATCTAAATACAAGTTAAATTTTGGTCAGACCTTCAGATGGGATTGTGTTTAAAGTACAGCTTTGGGGTTTTGGTGAGTCACTGTCATGAGTGGGAGGGCAGTGCAGGCTCTTTCAGTCTCTCTGTGTGTATTTACAGCACATCCCCACTTCAGGTAGGGATGGGAGGGAGAAGGGGCAGAGGAGGAAAGGTAAAAAACGCTCAACAGTCCATTGGAAAATCACATTTTATCGCAATGTGGAACACAGGAATTTTTTGCCTGTATCAACCATCGCAGCAATTTCATGTGGAACCACCAAAGGCTGAACTGTGCTGATGTCCACAGGTCGTACCTGGTGGGTTTTGCAGTGGGTTGAGTTACAGACGCTGACCCACGTGTGCTCAGATACAGCCGCGGAATAAATTTCTCATACGTGTGGGACTGCGACGGTTACAACAATCATTACTGAAACCATATACCTTATTTCCTGTAACTAATAGCAGAGCTCTACCTGTGGAATATATTAACAATTATTCCTTTGGGTTTGGATGGTTGCTCAGCTGTTTTGTTGGACAGATATTTAGACATGGTCTGTAATTTATGTTGTCTGAGTACGTCAATGAACAGAGCTAATTATGGCTTCCTGATGTGAGCTGTGCTGATGTTTGTGAAACCACACTTCTGCATGTAAGACAGAGTGAACGTGTGTTCTTTAATAAATTGTGGAAAATGATGGGTTTTCTCTGCCTAGGTTGGTTAACAAAAATACCTAAGTTGGCGCTCACCTAGAGTTTTAAAAAGAAGCCTTGATTTTTGTGACTGATTGAACAGTTAATTCTTCCGTGCCTTTAAAGTAAATTTTTATTTATTACTCTGTAGAGTACTCAGACTTCCTTTTAAAAGGAAACGATTGGTTCAAACAGCAGTGGCCCTTTCAAAAACTCCATCACTTGCCATGTTTCAGTGTGGGGTAAAACTGCAGCAAGTGACAAAAGTCCTGGCTGAATGTCACTGTGAGCTGCTGGCTTTGAGACAGCACCTAATTACCCACCTACACTTCTCAGTACTTCAGTATACCTCTGTATTAGTCACGTCATTTTGACACTGTTACCACTTGGAAGGATTTTTTTTTTTCAGATGTGTAATGTGTATCCTGAGGAATGTGCTGCTCTGTATGGTAAAGACAGAGTAGGAAATTTTCAAAGGAAAGGATCCTGCAGCCGTGTGGATGGGGTTGAGCTGTTGGAGGAACACCCAGGATTGCTGGCTCCAGAGAGGAAATACTGTAATGAGAAAGGGGAAGCAGTTCTGTTTTTCTAATATTTGTTGTTTTCTTTGAAATGGGGAAAAGAATACCTGGAGTGATTTATATTTAATTGAGGATTGCATTCCATCAGATACGGTGAATGTTCTCAGGCCATTTATCAGCTGTGTCTTTTGGAGACCTCTGAGGAGTTTATGGTACATATTTACCTTAACTTGGCTGGGTCAAGGGAAATAAAGCAAAAATAATAGCTGTTATTTTTGTATGTGAACAAAACTGGAAGTCATGTGGGTGAAATATGAGCCAAACGACCGTGTCCTACCTCCTCTGTGTCTTTCTAAGTACAAGAAATTATTAGTTATATATAATATAATTTCCTTAGCATTATCAGTGTATCTTTTAAAAACAGAAGATTTATTGACTCTAGTTGCTTCATCTTAGTCAAGCCCTGAAGTGAATGTGACATTTATTGTACTGCCATTATCCTTTAGTAGTATCTTATGTAGGTAGCATCTTATTAAAAAATAAAAAAAAAGAAACGCACACCCAACGAACAACAAAAAAGAATAAAATAAATCATATATGGGTTCTTAAATAGCATTATAAACTTTTTTCTAAGTTGAATTTGGTGTATATTGCTGGTAATGTACAGAAACACACAACAGAATCCTACAAGTGTTAGTGAGGATTTTAATAAGCAGTACCTACATTTTTTGGGGCGAGTGAGTTTTGCAAAGAAACCTTTGAGCTTTAGGTCGTCTCTGAAAAAAAATGTGCCATTGCTGATTGTCACCCTCACGGGCTGCTGCCACGGGGTCTGTGAGTGTGATTGTGAAGAATTACATATCAAGAGCTATCTTAACACCCACTCCACGACACATCCACGATTCCAACCCAGTTTCCCAATGTGAATAGCCAAAGGGGGTTTATTGTATGGCAATACTGGTGTAATATTTGTATCGTGCAGTTTCACTAATAGATGGAAAGGTAGGTAAATGCAGAATAATTAACTAAATGTCAGGGTCTTTAGGCAGGAGGAAACACGAGGACTGAGCAATCTCTTACTGTCAGCACGTACAGTCATTCTCTGTTCCCGTGAGGGACGTACAGTGAAAACTGGTGCAAAATAAAACCAAAGAGCACCGTGTGGGTTCAGCTAAACCTGGTGATAAAACCAGTTTCAGAACTAGTCTGGTGAAGTGTGATTTGATCAGATGCTTCATGAACAAATTGCTTTATTACTGATACTGCTAATGATTTGTAAATTAGTTGCAAGCCTCCCCGAGTGACTGACTCAGTGGCATTTACCAACTTTTCACATACCCCTGTTTTTAGGGGCTGAATTTATAAAACGCTTCCCTTTAGTCCCTTGAGTTAACTTTTCGGTGGCATTTGATGACAAGCATAGCGTGATTAATTACAAATTGTTCTTTAGGTGAATAGTGCAGATTCTAAACCACAGCTTGTGTTTTTATAGCAGTTATTACCCTGCAGGCTCCAAAAGGGCTTTGGAGGAGAGAGTATGATTTTGGTTACATCATTGTAAATTCAGAAAACGTCAGTGATCTCAAAAGTGTGATTTTTTTGAAATTAGGTCAGTGGAAAAGAGATCAGAAACTGCTTTGCTACCTGAAAAGAAGCAGGCTCCAAAATGGAGTGAAGTATCTCCTTCCAGATGGCTTTTCCTTTTGATTTCACAAAGAACATATTTGTTAAAACAAGTAATTTATTTGAAATATTATGGAGGAGTGAATAATGGAGCAAATGATAACCCGAATCCAGGCTGGATTAAGGCAAAAAAGTTGGAGTGTGGAATGTTTTTTGTCTTGCTGGTTGTTCTGTAATGACCCAGGAGCTCGACATCACCATTTCATCTGGCACCATGGTGGGCCAACAACAAAAAAACACCTAAAGGTTTCTTATGTTTTGTTTCCCAATTAAATTGATTCAGTGTTTGGGGTTTTGTTGCTGGTTAACTGATCTTTTGATAGCTACAGTGCGCTTAAAAGGCTTTTTGTTTGTTTTCTGCCCTCTGATTGCAGAGTACATAATATTTTTAACTTGATCCTGAATCAACTGAATTTCTCACCTATGGTAGAGATGATGATTAAGATTTTGAGGAGAGTATGTAGTTCTCTGTTGAATTCTCACTTCTTGTCACCAGAGGTTTTGGTAAGATCAGGATTGCTGTCTGAAACCACCAGAAATTGCAGGACAAGAAATGGGTGTAAGGTCTTGCAATGCAGGTCTCAAACACAAGTCCTGAGTAACTGCGTTTCGCAGGGAGTCCAATGTTCTTAGGGTTGAGAGGCAAACCAGGAGAGAAGTGTTTGTGGATGGTGAACACCTTTCAGGGTTTTGCTTTCAGCTTTTGTGTGTGGTGGCTTTGCTCGAAGCATGTGAAAAGCAGCTTTTGAGTACCCCAAGGGTGTGACTCATGAGGGCGATGAGCAATAGTCACCGGGTTTTCATCTGTCCCCTCGCTTTGGGCAGCACGTTCTGCATCCTGTTTGTCAGCAGCTCTGTGGCTTTTTGTCTCAGAGCTTCCTTGAGCCTCCTCTAGTGTTCTCTTCCACCCACTTTGGAGTATTCAGAAGAATTAAGATGGTTTACATCTCCTGTTATTGCTGGGGTTGTCATGGTGTCCTGGGGGATGCCCCATCTGCATCTCCCCAAGCTGCTCTCTGCCTTTTCAGTCTCTTATCCAAATCACTGTGACTGGCAACTGTTCTGGCTGAAGTGTGTTTGAATTGCTCTTTAATTTTCTCTGCCACTAGGAAAAGTAGGGAAACCTGTGTAAGAATGAATAATCTACATCCGAAGTTATGGAATAATTGACCTTATTAGGGAGTTAGTGGATAAAGTAAAGCTGTTTTTAAATATCCAGTTGAAAACAAACCCATGAACTCTAACTGCAGTGTGCTCCTAAGTCTTGCACGTTTTCATTCATTTAAAATTTACAGACAGTATCTTTTAAAGGTCAAAATAAAAAATAATCTAGTCATCATAATTGCTAAGTAGCCTTTTCTGAAGTAAACTCATTAATATAATATTAAGGATTATATTACAAGGCCTTGCAGGATATTTCTTCTTCCAATATAATTTTCTTAAGTAATAACAATGATAATAATGATAATAATAATAAAGATATGTTTCTAAAGTAAAATACTTCTCTATTTTCATTTTCAGATTTCGGACAGTTCTGAAGTATTTGGAAAATGAGTGTCCTTCTCATTGAACCCTTTTATGGTGGCTCTCACAAGCAGCTGATGGATCTTCTCCAGGAAGAGCTACAAGAAGATTGTGTCCTCTGCACACTCCCAGCCAAGAAGTGGCATTGGAAGGCACGGACTTCTGCTCTTTATTTCATGCAAACAGTGCCAACAAGTTCTAATTACAGGTAACCAAGGGACTGAATAATTTCTAAGCTCAAATTACACAGATGCCTTCAAACAGGTCTTTTGAACCTACTGGTTGTTTGTATGCAAGGGTATAATTAGGGACTTGCAGTGGACAGCACAGTTTTTTTTTCCTTGGGATATAACTGAGGAATTATATGTTTGATCTAGAATTTCCTAGACTGTTTTGTCTTGTGTCTCCAGTCCATAAGGGATTCTCAGTATCTGGGTACCTGATGTCTATACGTGTATGTGTATCTCTTATTTGAAACTTATCATGTGAGCTCAGTCATTCTGAAAGGTTTAAACTGTGCTTCACATATTAGGCTGAGAGATGGCACAGATGTGAACACTGCAAGCTTCCTCACGTGCCCTCCCATGTATCATTAGCAAGTCTGATTTATCAATGCCCTTCCTGCTCAGGCTGACCTGAAGGATTAAGGGGGCAGTTTTATCTTAATGATGGTCCAGTTCAGTAACGTGCCAGCAGCTGTGGGTGTCAATTATACATTTATGTAAGTGGCAAATTTCCATCAGCTAGAACCTGGGCTGATAAAAACAGGCGATTTAGGTCAAGATAGCTATCACATAGTGAGAATCAGCCCCTCCACAGCCAAGCTGTCTCTAAACCCAGCAGTTTTGCTTGGCCTACCTGATCAGATGAGATGTGGCGAGGTGATTGTCTGGAGCAGTGAGATAGAACTTTGCTCACAGCATGCAGAACATTGCGTGGGGTTCGTGCACAGGGTTCTTTTAGCACAAGCAGCTGCAGAATGGACTCCAGGAGGACTCTGAGCACACCTAGGTGATGTGCCAATGAGTCACAGTTCAGAACTGAGTCTGTTTTTTTTTTTTACTGTGAGCAAGAAGTTGCTTCCTGAGGAAGGAATATCAATTTTCAAGAGTAGTTTTGTGCTGTAGAAGGCTGCATTTGCTCGGTGTTACCTAGCACAATGTCCAGGCCATCTTGAAACACAAATTGTGTAAATGTGCACCTTTCCTGTGCCTGCTTTTGGCTCCCATTTAAAATAATCTCCCACCCCAAGCCAAATGTTATAATTCATTTTCCCCATTTTGTCTTGTGCGAGGCATTTAGCGTTGGTTTCCTCTTGCTTTCTTTTTGCAACAGTTTTGTTTTGGAGGAGTGTACATGACAAACTGTTATGTAAATTTGTCTTGTATCACAACCACATCCTCCAACGCATCACAATGTTATCTGTGTTCCTTCAAGGTCAGCAGCCCAAGCTGTCCAGCACTAACTGTATTAAACTAATCAGACATCACTCATAGACATACACTTCATTAGTTTAACTTACAGTTACATTGACCTAAGATAACTTAACTCCAATTTGTCAAGTAACCCACATCTTGGGGAAAGGGGGAGGGAGTGCTGACAAAAAAAAAACAAACCAACCCAACAAAAAAAAGCAAAATCCCACAAAAAACCCAACAACCCTACAAAAAACCCTCAACCCAGCAGCCTGAAAACTCACTTGAAGTTAATAAACTTGCAATCTGTCATAGACTTATGTGCAAATACAACCTTTACTGACAGCAAATAAATCTGATCTAACCAGTGGAGCATCTTAAGGAGAGGAAAGCGTTTTCTTTGCTGGTGCTGTTCGGGTTGGAGCAGAGGGAATTAAACAGTCAAAGGTGACAAAGGTTCGCTAAAATAGAATTTGTACCTTGTCCTCGCAGGCAGCATAAAATTTTAGGATCGAGGGCTGATATGGCTGATGAGGAAAACTGATTAGAGGTACCTTCTACTTTACTTGCACATTTTTAATATTTGTTTTGTAATTGAATGTTTTGATTATTTTATACAATTGAAAGTATAAATGTATCAGATTCAACCTAGTAAGGATGACTAGTCTCCTATTAGAAAACACATTGATTAAAATTAATTTTAATTCTGTTGTTTCTAAGCTTTCTAATAAACCCTGAAGATCAGCTTCCCAGGTAATAGTTTGTAAAGACAAAATTCCATTGCAAACTGGCAATACTGCATGTTTGTAATTGCACGTTTAAATATTTCAACCTTCTTGTGAGGTCGTGTGAAATACCAAATTTGCATTACTTATAATATTGACATTATTTACAGAAAAAAACCCTTTATTTTTGAAGTGCTTTCCATAAATGTGACATTTCATAAATACCTTGTTTTTATTTGTATGTTTAGCAATGCATAAAGGTCATGGATATTTCAAGTGGAAACACTTGTGATAATGGAACTGCCTTACTAAATCTTTATGTTCAAATTGTACCTTGTTTCAAGATCTGGGTGTGAGTGAGAAGTAATACTGATGCTGTTAAGTCTGATGTTAGATACATTTTAGAGAAGTAGTGTAGGTATGTTTTAAAGGACTTAGACTTCTGTCCATATAAGCTGATTTTTGGGAGCAGGAAGGTTTTTTAGTTTAAATGTAACGCTCAGCGAGTTAAGGAATAGTCTTAAAAAGTGCTTTTGAAACAGAGGATGCAGTGCAGAGCTGTAGATGTTAAATTCAGATGCTCTGCAGTGAGCAGAGATTTTCTGTGATGAACTTGCTAATTGTTTTATCAGAGAACAGTCGTGTCCTCCCTTGAGCACGAACTAAAGCTGAGTTGGTAATGAATTTAATGTTACTTTTGTGAACTGTACGGCCGCTCTCTTGGTGTGCAGTAGCATTATGTTCCCAAGGACGTGGGGATCTTGCTGGGATTGTCACAGGGAGAAGGTGTCCTCACCCTCCAGGGGGAACACACAGAGCTGTTACAGAAGATATTGGACACGCCGTGTCTGATCTGCAGCGCTGCGTGGATTTATATTAATTCCCTGATGCAAAGTCTGTGCTGCATTTCTCTAGAAAAGTTTGCTGTTGTGTTTCCTTGGCTTTGTTGAGCAATGTGTGAAACCAGCTCATGTTTTCCTTCATCTCCTGAGAGGAGCACGGGAGCCCTGAGGAAAGGGAAGCCCAATCATGCAAAGTCCCCTCAACTCAGAAGGCCAGAAGGAGAATTTAAAGGTGGATCACTTGCCTTAAGATCTTGAAATGATCACACAGATTGATGTGCAGCAGGCACAGACTGAGTTCTAATTGCTGTGGAGTCACAGATGATTTTTTCTTTAATTGGAAAGAAGGTGTTTAGACGTTGCGTTGGTACGAGGAGTTTCATTCTTGTGGTGGCAGTTTCCAAATCGTAGCATGTGAAATGCACTCAGAAAGGGAGGAATTACTGTCTGCTTTCTCTAGACAAGGTTTTCAACCATCTGAGAGTTTTGTTAGCAGTTGGAGGGATATTATCTTCTTCATTCCATGGATTTGGAAGGTCCAGCAGAGCCTCCTCAGGCTGCTGGCACTCTGCAGAGCTGCTGTGCTCACTGCTTTGTCTCCCAACTTCTTTCAGACAGCTTCAACTCCTTGATAAATGTGGGTGTCTGATCTTTAGCCTCAAGTTGTTTTCCATAGAAAGCGTGTAAAAAAAGAAATTTTTTTTAGCCTTTTCAAAATTCTTAATTCAAGGGAAGTTCTCGAATTTGAAAATACTGTTGCACAATGTAATGAAAAACAAAAATGCTTTTCTTTTTCCTGTAATTTTATTTGTTGCAGTGAATTATCTATTAAATTATAGATAGTAAAACACTGCTATGACACATTAG
Organism: Prinia subflava; assembly: GCF_021018805.1. Lineage (NCBI taxonomy): Eukaryota > Metazoa > Chordata > Aves > Passeriformes > Cisticolidae > Prinia > Prinia subflava. Next base: position 35,600,993 of record NC_086252.1, on the reverse strand, counting down.
ATGAAAGGATTTTATATTTTAGGAGCTATCCTCTACAGCAGATAATTCAATCTCCAAAAAGTTACTAGCATAAGATTGCAAAACAGAGTGACTAAATTCAGTGTAGCTTTCAGTGTGTTTTAATAGCACTGCTAGATTATTTTAAATATATATATATAAATATTACGTATAACATTCAGTATTGCCCCCCAGGTAGCTGTTCATATGAATAAAGATTTTATTTGTAACAGATTCTAGCCCTGAAATACCCCTAGGGTAAATGTTAGCATATATATACCCCTTGATATCTGACAACTGTATTTTAAAGACAAATTCTGTGCTTTTTACGTTTTACAAAAGAGAAAACAAATTATTGTTTTCAATTAATGGGGCTCTGAAAAAAAACCCCAACCTGGGGGTGGTGTTCAGCAAAGGAGAGTATATTTCAACAGTATATGATGTGAATGTGGTTTTTTCTTGATTTTGTTTTGTTTTTTAAGACTGTTTCAGATCTGATGCTTTTGTTCTAGTCTATAAGGAGAAAATGCATTATTATAGTGTGAATTCTTTATTAACTGACAGGCTGTATCCCCTAAATATCTTAAAAAGGAAACCCTTTTTTTTTTTTCCAGTGAGTACTTCAATTCTACTGAAAACATAACACTGTGTGGATGTGTGACCATTTGCAAGCTTGATGATTTAACTGTTTTCTAGATATTTTGTTTTCAGAAACATTCCTGCATGCCCTGGAGAAGGTGTTTGAGGATGTGACTCAAAGCAGGGCAGGGCAAATTTCATTAAATCTGAATACGTAGATACCCATTTGTGCTGGAAACATTCCTGCCTGTTTACATTTTTCTGTGAAATACTGGAAATGTTTATATAATCTTTGTAGGAACTGCAATAATTTGCCCTGCATTAGAGGCTTTCCTAGAATTTGGCCCTCATAATGCTCAGGTAAGGAATGAATGAATTTTGTGTATGAGAAGTACATTAGTTAAAAGAAGATAACTGATTACCTGCAAATTAAAAAAAAAAAAAAGCTTATCTGATACTGTTTTAGATATTTTTGGTGTATTTGGTGGCGTTTGCTTCTATAGATAGGTGAATAATCCTAAAACTCATTCATAGCATTAACTACTAAGTGTATTTTGATGTTACTGCTCAAATTCTCTGCATTTGAAGATGGGATGTCACATCTCTTTGGAATTACTGAATAATTTTCTGCCCAGAGGTTGTCTTGGTTTCACCCCACGTCTTTGTTGCTCTGTGTGTTTTAGCTGCAGTTTTGTGTGGGGCACAGTGGAATGTTCTCCTAGAGATAGATCCCTTGTGCTTTGAGGAGCTGATGTAAAGGCATGAATATATAAGGTGACTAAATGTAATATCCAATATCCCGTAAGGACAGGGTTCAGGTCTAGAAACACGGAACCACAGGCTGGGTTGGGTTGGAGGTGACCATGTCATTCCAACCCCTTTGCCATGGGCAGGGCCACCTTCCACTAGACCAGCTTTCTCTAAGCCCTACACAAGCTGGCCTTAAACCCTTCTTTTGATTAAAAATACCACGTGGGTGTAACTCACTGCTGGGTACAAATCTCCACATTCTCACCTTGTTTGGAGGTGCCCAAAGGGAAGGTGTGGAGACCTCTGCTTCACCCTGTGCTCCGCTTTCGCGCTCCCTCGCTCAACAAAGGGTCATTACGTCGTTAATTTCATTAGTGCTAAACTTGCTCGTGTTTTTTTCCCCCTGAACAAACCGTGTTGAGTTCACGCGGGCTGGCGCAAAGGCACACGCGCTCGTCCTGCCCACGCTCCGAGGGAGCTGGCTGGGAGCTCGCTGCGCTCCGGGGGCCAGATGGCCGTCCTAGCACCATGTTGAGCCTAAACCAATAAACCCTACTGAGATACGAGACACAGGCACCGTGTACTGAGCTAAAACAACTTGGTGACTTCTGACCAGAGCTGGCTGCTGTCCAGCCAGCTTCGAGTGTGAGCACAGAGAATACGCGTCCATATGGAATGGCACGAAGCTCCACCACTCGGCACAGATGATGCCCTCCACTGCTGTAGCCCTGGATAATGGAGGGTGTCCCAGCCTGGGTAAGGGGTGTGAAATTCTTTCTGCTGAGGGGGAACTTGGAGGCCATCTGATGCTGGAAAAACGTAATATGGGAATGCATGTGCAAAACTGGGTTTTGTTTGATTTAGGTTAATATCGCCCCAGACCTGTTCTGGAAACTTCTCCTGGAAAATGTTGTTGGTCAGAAAGAACTTGTGAAGGGGAGCATATAATCAAATGGATTTGAGAACAATTTTTAACAGAACATTAATATAAATCAAGGTGTGAAAGTTAACAGAAAAAAGGTTTAGAATCTATAATTCAGTTGCTTTTTTGAAATGGGAAAGATAGAGTAAATAAAAGCAAATGATTAAATAATTGGTGAAAAAATTTCATCTGGTAAAAAGACTTAACCCAGTAAAAAAAAGGAAGTAAAAAATTAGGGAAGGTTTAGAGGCAAAATCATTTCCTATTGAGGATAACAGCACTGCTGTTGTTTCTCTGCACACAACCAGACCGCGAAAATTTCCTTTTCAGTGTGATGGAGAGAGGCTGCCTGAAAAGTTTTTGTGAAGCCGATGAAGGAGGTGGGATGTCCTTTTGAGGGAGATGAATTCCCTTGCTCTGAGGGGCCAGAAACAATGCTCTGGTGCTCAAAAGTCCTTGTACAGCACCGTGATTTAAGAAAAAATGTTTTTATTCTTAGCCCTGGCTGCCGAAAAACTTGGAGGGGGCGATACACTAAGAACTGCAAAAAAATCTTCTAAGAAGCAGGACAAAAAACCTCCCAAGTAAACTACCTGAAATTTATTCAGGCAGACAGCAATGTGATCTTAAACATTCACTTTGCATTAATCAACTTTGCCTCAGATAAAATGCTGGCAGATGGTAGCTATTCATTTTAAAAGTGACAGGTTTTCTTTACGTTTTTGTGTGGAAACCCCCACATGCACTCTTCCCTCCAAAAACTTTACTTGGTTAATTTGTCCAACATGCTTTTTTTTTTTCTTTTCCCCCCTTAAATACACTCCCATTATTAGGCAATTTCACAATTTGGATAGTTAAAAGGAGGGTTTGGATGAGTTTAAATGCAGGCTCCTTCCTTTGAAGTCAGGGGAAGTGCATATATGGGAGCTGAGTTTTGGCAGGAGTGAGCTGGGGATGATGAAGACGATGAGGGGAGAGGTGCGGGGCCGGCAAGGACGCGGGCTGGGACTGCTGGGTGATCTCTACAAAGTGCTAATGTGAAATGGCAGTTGTCTGTTTGATGTGTAAAAGATTTGCTGAAATTCCAGCAAAATACTCTGATGAGAGAAGGAAGGAACAGTCTGGGTTTTCAAACCCTAGCATGTGTTTTCCTTTATGTTCACAAATGCCGGGTGAAATCCTTATTTTTCTTTCTGAAATGAATTTTATGAATCACCTGGAGAATTGATATTTACATTGCTGGCAGTAAAATGTAATGAAATTGTGCATTATAATTCAGTATTTCTGCACTTAGGATTTTAATGAGGATTTTATCTGTCCTTTTAAATGGTTGCTGTGTATATATTTTATTTCTAGATTAGTTATGGATTACATTTCTATTTCCAAATAACAAACATATACAGTACTATATTATAAAGAATATGATACTTCCCACAATTCATTGTCATTCCAGCCCATAACACTAATTTGATCTTCCAAAGGGAAAGTAAAAAAAGCTTTAGTTTGCATCTAATAAAGAGAAAAATATTGAACTTTTTCCTGCTTTTTTTGGTGCTGCTTTTTTTTCCTAATCTTAGTTTTTTCCTAATCTTTTGGGGGTTTTTTTAGTGAAGAAGTAAGTGTTACAAATTTTGTCAGATACTTGCTTTGCACATGACTTAGATTTATAACTTTGTGTTCTGGTGTCATAAATAACTAATTTTCTTAATGAGTACCCACAACTAGACTGGTTTTTGTGAACTGATCCATAACAAAAAAAAAATTTACATTGTGCAAACTGCTTTTAGCAAAGCAATTTTGGGAGAAGACCTGCCTTAGCACTAATATAATTAAACATCCTTCTGGAGGGCTTTTTTTGCTAAGCTTTAACTTGACCCAAAACAAACTGAAGTTTGAAAGTCTTGGTTTAGGTAGCTGTGATATCTCAGTTTCCAGTTTTCAGCAGACTGAATCCAGAGGCCTTTCCCAGCCTATTTCAGCCCACGTGCCTCCACCTGAGAGCCAGCGTGGATGGGGCTCGGAGCAACCAAAGTTCCCACAGAAGGGGATTTGGAACTGGATGATCTTTAAGGTCCTTTCCAACCCAAACCATTCAAGGATTCTTTTTCTACACCTGCTTTTTATGCCAGCTGAGGGCTGTTAGCACCCGCTGTGGATGTCCATGAGTTTCAGTGTAGATTCTGACCAGGTCCATGAAAACGTGCCCAAAGGTGTTTTCTGGTTTTATCTTCTTGATTCCTCTGGGATTACATTCCTCTGAGTGTCCCTGAGACAAGGCTGGAGTCTGTTGGATGCTCTCCAAGAGCATCACCTCCTGGTGTGGTGCCATCCAGGGGACTCAGGCCATGTTCTTGGACCCACTCTGGTGAGAGCTGGGCATGGTGGGTGAGGGTGGTTGCTTCATAAACGCCATTCTGTATCAAACAGAAATGTTAGTCTAAATTGACACATAAACCACTTAATTTTGTGGATTATGACAGAGTTTCTTCAATAAACACACAGCACATACCTAGGCAGAAGCTTGGTTTCAATCCATGAGCCAAATTGTGCCACAATGGAAAACATTTAATTTAGGATCAACTTCTGACTCCCCCAAACCACAATTTGATCAATTTATTTCCTCCTCCTCTTCCCTTTTATATATTTCAGCCTAAGTATTGATAGGCTTTGAGTCATTATGATGATGAATTTAACTTTGCTTCAAAAAACAATTAGGAATACATACATTGTATCTATTAATTGGAATATCTTTGATGAATAAGAAGCAACTGAAAGACTTTCTTTTGTTCATGGTTATATAATGAAGATTTCCACAATTTCCTCATTCCCTTGGACAGTATTTTTCCTTTCTTGCCTTTGTCCTTTGTCCCTGTCTTTCCTCCCTTCCTCCTGCACATTTACTCTGATGGTCCAGTGGACACAGACATTTTAAAGAATGCTTTCCATTTCAGAGCACTGACTGTTTTTATTGTTTATGTTTATAACCCTGCCTTCTTGTTCATCATTTCTTGGTTTAGCTCTCTTAATTGCCATTTTACTTGTTGCATGCTTGAACTTATATTTCTGTCTAGTTGCAACTTGAAGAAAGAATGAAGGAAACGGCAGTGGACACAACATCAAAAGTAAATATGTAATTTTTTTTGCAGAACTACTGGAAGAATTCATTCATTTTAACAGTATTTCAAAGAATTATATGGGGAAAAATGTATGAAGAGTGGAGCTAATGTTTCTTTCACACCATCTGACCTGATGTAACTACATCAGTCCTTTAAATTAGTGATTTACTGAATGTTTTAAAAAGAAAAGGTGTAAATGATTATGGGTAGAACTATAGAAAATTAATTTCAAATTCAGTTTTTCTTGCAGTTAAATGATATTCCTACTGATTTCTGTTGATGTGTTTTCATTGAGTGCTAATATTTTTAATATGGCATACTCCATGGAAAATTGTATGTATCTACTTAGAATATGGAAAAATCTTCATGTATTTAGGTATTATGTAATAACCTGAAAAAAAATTCTGAACACATAACTATGTACATTATATATGGAAAAAACTAAAAATTGAAGGGGAGTAATTTGAGAACATCTGCAATTTTTTATTTATGTAAGAGAATATCCCATTTTTAATTAAAGATGGAATTTAAGAATGATAAATGGGACCATTATCTAGTAACAGTTAGTTTGCAGGCATTTTTTTCCTAATGTTCTGCAGATTGCTGAAGGTTTGACAGTGCCTTTGGCTTTTGTGAGCAAAATGCATTTCCTACTCGTGAAAGAAGAGTTGTAACTCACAAAACATGGAGCAGTTATCATGCATAGCGACATCTCTATGCTTAAACCCTGAGGAACTGAATTATTTTAAATTATTTTTAATGCAGAAATTTCCTGGTAGTCAATTTTATTAAAAACCTAACAGTTAAAAATTTTATCTGCCAAATGAATTTTGAGAAATATTGCTGAAGACACTAAAACTATGTAAGAAAAGATGAATTTTGGGGCAGATTTTGGCAGGTTTTTGAAGGGTTTGGGTTTCTCTTTTTGGTAGTATAGTGACCATTTTCTTGTGACTTTTTTTTTACTTTACCACTTGAATCCCTTCTGTGCTGCCATCACCCTAGACTAAAATTGGTTCCAAGTTATTGTTCCATCCTCAAGTCTTAGCTGTGGGGTGTCAAAGTGGGAGGAGAAAAGGTAGTGGGTGCTTTGGGAGGAACTTGAGTTACCATCAGGCATTGGGCATCTCTTGGTATTTGTGACTCTCAGTTTTCCCAGGAGCAAATATTTGGTTTCTCCATGATTTTCACAAATCTTCAAGATCCTGACTGGGAGAAGTTCACTTGTGTGGGGTCAGTTGGCTGTTGTGGTTACTGATAACTCAAATGATGTTTTCCTCTTTTTTTGGAAGAGGACTTGATTACAGAGCCCTCATCTTTACCTCCTCCAGACTGTTGTGCTACCATCTGCTCAAGGTGGAATCTGGTTTGCAGCAGAACTTGCTCTCCTGGGGTTTAGTGAGGATCCTGGGCACAGCCTAGTCTGGAATTGGTATTCTGTGGATGTTGAAGCATTCAGGGCTGAAGTGCTGTAAACACAGACCTCAGGTCTTGTCCCCAAAAGCTCCATAGGCAGGAGTGATAGGGAGGAGTGTCAGAAAACAGTAATTGCACAAAAGAATCTGGAAAACCAGAGTCTAATGCAATTACTGAAAATTGCATCATGAGTTAGAAATAGTAAAACCTACATTTTTTTCCTTTTTTCTTTTTCTAACATGGAGCAGAGAACCTGGAGCATGGTTTTGCCTTGAATCAATATTCATTCTGGTGTAAACACACTGGAAAATACTTTGATATAGTTTTACATTTTAGTCCAGAAGAAAAATATTAGATTTTAACCATAGATTCAGAATCGTTAACGTTGGCAAAAACCTCTAAGAGCATCAAGTCCAACTGTTAACCATGCTATGCTATGATGAGTGGAATATAAATTCAGCATTAAAGTAAGCATCTGTACTTGAAAAATCCGAATTTCCAATGCTAACAGCTGCATGGAAGGTCATTGACATTGTGGAGTGCGTGGGGTCTCTGGGGCTCAGCGTGTTTGAAGTCAATATTTATGGTGCCTCTGTACCTCCTGTCATTAGCAGGAGGTTTTCAAGGGACTGTTCTTAGATTATATTTTGCACATGGCTCTTGTTTTCCTAGATACTGATTGGAAAAAAGTGAAGGGTGTAATAGTTTTCCTGTCTGCTCATGGATGATGAGACCAGCATGCTGGGGCCACGGGTGGAATTGGGGTGAATGAATTGGTGGCAGGGAGGGAGTTTGAGATGCTTGTGTGCTTCCTGCGTTTTTAAGGAGTATAAAGGATATTTCAGCTGTTGAGATGAAGCTCAGCAGCTGCTCTGCAAACTCCTAATGGAGCAGGGGACTGGGTTTTCTTTATCTCTGGAGTTTCCCTCTGGTCACAGATACTGCTGGGGCTCCCCATTTCACTTAACCCATAGTTTTTAAACGGCATGGTTGATATAGAGTCATAGTGAAAATGTTTTTTGTTGGATAAAATGGATTTGGAGACAATACTGGTGCCTATTAATGGCTAGGTACAGACTAAGGCTCGGAATGATGAAGAGGAGGGTACAGAAGCTGTGTGCACTGAGCAAATGCTTTGCTGTGCAGCCAAGCAGCTTTGCAACCACACTCTGGGTTGTTACAGCATCACTGTGGTATTTGCCTTCCCATTATCTCTTCAATTCACTTTTACATGTGGTCTGGTCCATGCATATTTTATTTTGGTTTTAACTTTATTTTTTTTAAATATTATTTTATTTATTTTGCCTTCCAGCATGTGGTTTAAAACTGTAACTTCATTGACTCTTGTGTGTAATATCTTTCATTTTTTTCTTCGAAATCCAGAGGGCTGTTTAGTGTGAGCATTACTGTATCCAAGGTAGAATATTTCATGTTTTTGCAGATTGCTAGTATTACATGCCAGAGCAGCCTTCTGACCATGAAGCCCAGCCACGTTTGTTCTATTAGCTGCACTTCAGAAGTATTTGTTTAGTTTTTTCCTCAGATGGATAACCAGTATGGAACATTCTGTCCACAGAAGTCTTATTAAAGAGGTTAGAGCATCCTGCTAATTAGAAAAAACTAATTAGGCAGATTGTTGAGCCTGTAACCAGAATTTTATATTTTAATGGATTTTGAAATGCAGTGTGCTCCCTTTTCCTATTGTAAAACACACTTTTTTTCCTTTTAAATGTCTGGAAACAGTCTTTTTGAGGAGGTTATCCATTCAGAATAAGAAAGCAATAACATTTTAATTTTTGAATTTATTACATAAATTGTAGAAGAATATATACTGTAAAATTGGTGAAACCATTAATTCATACCAGTCTCTTATTGTGGCAGAAAAAATTGTTTGGTTGCCTTCCTGGTGGTAGGTTTCAAGTTTAACTGCCCCAGTGAGGAGTTGAATTAAGTTCATGTGAAGAAACAATATAATTTGTGGCTGTGTTAAAATTAGACTTAGGTGGTAGAGAACTCACAAATTACTCTTTGCTACTTCAAGCTAAAATTCATTGACCACTGTTTCACTGAGCCTTGGGAATTTTATCATGTTTAAAGCTGGATCCAGTCCATTTTTGAGTGCTGTTGTAGGGCTGTTAGAGATTTTTGATCTGGGAGCTGAAAAATGACCTCGTTCTCAGCTGTGGAGTGACCTGGAAGCAAATCCATTGGGGTTGGTTGGGTTTGCATGGTTCACATCTTAATTCCAGGTTTGCAAGGTGCCATGTGGAAAGCAAGGCATGTTTGCGGCTGGGGACAAAACGCTGGATTGGAGAAACATTTAAAATACATCTATTTAAGATGGATTTCTCCCTAACATCTACTTTTGAACTCTCTCTCAGCTGCGCCCCGCTACAAACTTTAATTAGCCGTAGCCTTCTTTCAGGCTTGTCATTCTGCATTTTGCAAAATGCTCTGGCTCGTGGAGCGGCCGTGTGGCCGGGAGCCGTGGGCAGTGACCTGCAGCCTGTGTCAGGACCATCCTCTGAGATGTAATTCAAGGTACAGATGTTGCAGTTGGTGAGACGGGGTTGGCAGCCATCTGGAAGGTGCCCATCTGCTCCCTCCTGCAGCAGCACAGCACCGCGCTTTTGGGGGCCCCTGCTCCTTCTTGTCACAACCTGAGTCAAGACAATTCAGATTTACCTCTTTGAAGCCTGATTTGGGAGTATTGGCTGGCTAAGTGCTTGGCACTTAGAGAAGTAAGGGGTTGGGAAGGGAAAAACAAATACTTCTAGACAAGATACAGAAATGAGCTGTATGGAAGGACTTCAGTAAGACACTGGAGACTTAAGGTATGTAGCTCAGGTCTGGAAATGTAGGAGAAACAACAGAGCAAAGGGAGATGCAGCTTGCTGATAAAAAGTAGATAGAAATGTCCCCCTGTAGCATGGGGCTTGCTATTATTTTGCTACCACATCAGAAAATATATGGGATCTCTTCCACATGAAAACAGAACTGTGGATACAGGGACTGGAGGATGGAGCAGTTAGGTCCCTTTAAGTGAAACCTTCCTACTTCCAGTCCAAGGAGGCTGAAAAGAAGGCAAAAATATTGCAAGACTTGTTTTTGTGGTGTCAGCCCTGCACGGCCAGACCTCCTATATTTGCTGGAGTGTCAGCTCCGGCTTTGGCCAGTCAGATTTGTGTTCAGCATCTGTGCTGACCTGTAGGTTCACACCCTTCCACACTCCTGCAGCTCAGTCTTCAGCCTGAAACCTGGGACTATTATCAACCAGACAGGTCTAGGTAGTTAGCATGATGTCATGTCTCTTCATGGGTTTATGGAGCAGGGCTGAAATTTATGGCCATAAATATTTTAAATTGTTTTTGTTTGGCTTTTTGAGGAGAAGAATTTCCATAGGTGAGAGGTTGTTTTGTAAGAGGCTCCACTGTATGATAGATCACATGGATGGTTTCAGTACTTGAGGAGCTTGTACCCCTTCAGTGTCATAGGTTGGAATTGTTAAAGGCACTTAACAGCTTTACAGATTCTAGTTTAATTACTGGTCATTATTCTGAAGTGGATGACTCATTTAGCCTGCAGTGATGGAGGTGTTCTGGCCTTCTATATAATTCTGCACATACATATTTTTGCTCCTAAGCACCACAAAAAAGTCTGTTTTCCTCTTGTATGTCTCATTTCCTGGGGTAATACGGAGAAAATGGATCTGAGAAGGGCTATGGAATGAGAAAGGGGATGTTGGGAACAAATTTGCATCAATCTGGATGGCTCTTGGTGCATACCTGAACTCTGCCATCCAGTTCTCACCTGGAAGGGTGTGTAACACAGCAATTATCTATTAGTCCATTCTTCTATATCGGTATTACAGATTAGAAAACAGGCAGGACAACATGAAATTCAGCGCTTAACAATGTTCTGACATGATAAAGTGTTAAAATTAACATTTAAACTAGTTCTGGATTAGCCATCATCAGCTTTTCTTCCTTTGGTTAAGGCTGTGTGTGCTTTGTGACCTTCTGTGTGTCCTGGGGAAGGCCCATTGCAGAAGTAGCAACTTTGAATTTACCAGTCGGTATCAAGAGGCAGCACTTGGTCTTGTTGCATGGAGATCTAAATAAATTTGCATTGATCTCAATAAATGGGGATGTTTTGAACCTTGACTTTCTAATGCTTCACAGTTGGGTGTTTTTTTCCCCCGCTTTGTCAAAGGATGACTGAAGTAAGACCATGAGCTGATTACTCCCTGTATTAGATAATCATTTCTTAATGTGGGAGGGATATTAAGAAGAATAGATGTGAGTGCTCTTGGAAAACTCTTTATGGAATAAGGTTTAAGCACTGCTGTTAATAGGATGCACATTCCCTTTCACGCTGAGTCAGGCAGAGCTTGGCTGTATATCCAGGACAAAAATCAAGGAGGTCTTAGACACACTTGCAAAACATGTGGTGACTCTGCTGTCTTTAAAAATTGTCACTATTGCTGTGATTGCATTATCACCTCTGGATTTTAGGTGGGCAGTAGTTGGAGTTTAATTAAAGACCAGCCCTACTTCCATCTAGACCTGTCTCTGAAGTATCTCCTTGTTCCCCTGCATCATATGTGTGTCTTATGATGTGCCAGTGGCAAATAATTATCAGTGTGACCTAAGATTTAAAAAACCCTGCCTGTTTTAAGTCTGCATGTCAGTGGTAGAGGGTGCTGGGTGCGGGGAACAGAGGGAGGATGAGTGGAGGTACAGGTGGGACATCGTGTGTCCTGGTGGAAAGGCACTGCATCAGTTACCAACTCATTCTAGCTTTTCTTGGAGGAATTAGAGATGAAATGTCTGTTTAAAGGAAAAGCTAATTTGGCGGATGGAGGCTTTTCCCATCAGCGACATTCTAAAAAGAATCCAAAAGGTTTTGGGGGTGGCTGTTCAAGTTTATTGATGTCTCTTCAGTTTGGAAAAATAGGGACTTAGGAATTAGAGTTAGCCTTAGAGTAAGATAAGATCTTGTAAAAGTATTTTTAGGGATTATTTTTTTGTTTGGTTGGGGGTTTTTTGGTTGTGAAAGATTTTTCTGGATTGTGTAACTCAAGTCAGGACGAGATACTACAACTCTAGTTTGTATTTTATGGGGTGCTCTGAAGGATAATCTGGAGGATGTTTGTGAGAGGAGTAGTAATAGTAGGAGGATAGAAATACTGACTTTCCTTTTTAAAATTTTTCTTAAGTTTCTGAATCTCCTAATTGTGTAAGCTTTTTAAAACATTCAGGTTGATTTGTATATTGTATATTCTCAATGGATTTTCTAATATTGTTTGGTGAACTCTAGAATGCTCTACTGTCATTCCCAGCAGCTTTTCATAGAAACTTTTTCCCCAATTATGTATTTTTAAGATGCTTTCGTTATGAAAGCCCTTGAAGTTAAGATGAAGCTTATTTATTTTTTTAAAAATTTTCCCCTGTGTTGGCATATGAATATAGTTTTGCCCTAGTGGCACTTCCCCATTTTCAGATTATTTTCTACCTCTGCATATTATGTGATTTCTTGTTCAAGTGAATGACAAGATGATGTATGACACACTTGAGATGGTATTGAGCAGAGTATAGTTGGAAAATTGCAGTGATAATTTTCTTTTTACATCTCAAACTTACATGCCATTGAGGGGAAAAAAAAAAAAGTGTAATAGCAACTCAACAAAAGCATAAGGGGAAACCTAGAAAAATTACAGGGAAATTTCCATAACAGATACACAAGCAATGCTGCTTTAATAATGATTTCCTGTCATGAACTATTTTTATCATTTGCCAGCTCTCTGACGTGGCATTCTATTTAACATTTTTGAGAGCCATGTTTTAATCAGATTAAGCTCAAGGAAACCGATAGGTATCTGTTTGGCTCATGACTTGTGCTTCTGTTTCTGATTTAGTCACAAGACTATTGTTGCTGGAATCTTTTAAACCCCATTTTGCTTCCACTTGCAGCCGGTGTGTGAGCCCGGAGGTTGAGTGCCAGGGATTTTCATGATATACACACACACAGGGCGCGTTACAGAATTATTTTGTAAATTAAAGAAGACTGATAGAAACTGTGTCTTTTTCCTCATGTGATTAAATGGCTAAAAATAACCATCTATTTTTAGTTTCAGGCGCTGTAATGTTTCTTAGGAACAAATCACTCAAAGCAGTTTGCTTGGAGAGGCTGACCATGAACAGTTCTGCATTTTGATCCACTTAAGGAAAGCAAAAATCCTTAATAAATGGGAATATTCTTGCATCTTTTAATATAGTGTGCAACAAAATGATGCTTTCCATGCAAGAGATGCTATGAGAATAACATATAAACACCTAAACTTTTAACTTTAATTTTTTCATATTTTCTAGTCATTTTATTAAATAAAAGCAGAAAAGTTTCTAAGCAAAATTCCTATGGTCTCCAATACTGCGCACATCCTGCAAATATAGGAAACTAGAAAAAACAAAAAGATGCTGCATAACATTTGGAATCATGGTTGTGCTTGGGTATTAGTGAATTTAGCACCTCACTTGGTGGTCTCAGCATCTTGGAGCACGGGGGAGCACCAGCAGCCTGGCTTTTTAAAAAGCTCTGTCTATCCATATTTTCCTAATTTCCAGAGTAAAAAAAAACCCCATGTATTATATTTCTAATGACCTCTTTTGTCTGTTGCAAATGCAGAGAGATGGTATTCAACAGCTTGGTTTGTGTGGTGTCTTCCTGCAGTGTATTATTTATTTGGTTGACGCGTTCGAAAACTGCGAGCGTAAGAATTAATAAAGGTTATTAGTTACTTTCCATAATAAAATTAGCTGACCTTTAAGAGCATTATACAGGGGCTGTCTAAGTGGAAAAATGACAGAGTGCATTTTTATTCTGGTAGCCATTTCGATTACTAAATCTTACAGTCACAATATAGAAACTGCGCGTGGTGATTAAATGTGACTCTTGACTGTATATTTGCAGACAACAATGAAATAAGTGGAATTTTTGTGTTCAAGACAGAATTTAACCCCTCGCTTACGATTTCACCCACATCTTACGTTTGGTTCCATTTGAACAACACAGAACAAAAAAACCCAGAACAACAGAAACAAAGAAAATACAACTTAATTTTGTAAAATCGAGAGTCCTTTGGAAGCGGCAGCGCCGGGAGTTCGCTGTGGTTTTTCTGGAGTGTGATGATCTGCAGATTCCTGGAGCAGCCTGACTTTAGGTCTCTGTCAGGCTGCACTCTGTAGCTGGGTACATGCAGCTCACTTAGTCAGCCTGATTGTCTTTAGTCATCCTAATTTGTCTGCCAGTTTAAAGGGAGCCTTGCCATGCAATCCAATATTGGAATGTGGAGTGCATGTGCCCACCTGTATTTTTAAGTTGGGGACAGGATGCACCTCATTTCCAAAGTTGCTGTTACACCAAACTTCCTTAATTTTATTTTCTTTGTACTGAATAATGACATTTTTAGCTGTGCCGTTATCTAGAAAAGATTTTATGAAGGCTTTAATCATTATTTTTATTTTTGAAACATTGATAATCTGTATAATGATGATAGTATGACTTGGATTTCAGGTGAACTTCAGATTTGCTTGTGCTGCTGCATTGTACTTTTTCAGATTTTGACTAGGTCTTATAACATTTGTTGAAATCCTTACAAGATATTCATCTATTTGTAGCATCATATAGGTCTGGCTCCCCATCTGTCTCTGTTTTTCATGACAACGAGGCTCTGGTACATTTTTTTTTAATTTTAGTTCTTATTCATTGAAGCCCACTGTAATGCTGTTTCTGTCTTAGCTGTTTGTCCAGTAGGTTTTACTGATCATTTGGGATAAAATAAAAGATTTCTTCATGAGGACAAGTACTAACCAGCTATTGGTGAATTCAGTTTATTTAGGTTAGTTTTTCTACCTTATGAAACTGAATGTAATCAGAATCCATTTATGTGGTATTAAATAAATAAATAAAATACTAACATACATAATGTAGTGCCAAAAGCTAAGAAATATTGGGAAAGAAAAGTTCTTAACGGAATTATTTCCTGCTAGGCCATATTTATTAAGGGTCTCATAGAGCTTTTATATTTTAAAAGTAAGGGTATGAATCTACAGTTCAGATTCCCTCCAAATAAATCCTTATTTAACAGGATATCCCCAAGACTTTTTTTCCCCCTCTTTTTTTGTTGGTGGTTTGTTTTATTATTTTATTTTTTTTTCCCCTCCTTCTTTTCCACTATTGGCAAGGCCGACTGAAACGCTCTCATCTGGTTTAAGTAAAAAAATCTTTGCATTACTTGGCGGTGGTTTCTTTTGTACGTGGTGCTTAGAGCTCCTTGAAGCCGGGGCGCACAGGAAATGCAAATCATGCAAATCATCCTCGCGCTGACGATGTACAGTGGCGTGATTGAGCAGCAGTACGTATGGCTCGTGGGCTGACCACATGAAAGGGCTCATTTAAAGACCAGATGAGCCCAAGCTGGCTCAAGTTAGACTATGTGTGAGCTTCAAAGCTTATAGAATAGCATCCTTTTTAAAAATAAATTTATTTTATTAATAACACCTGCGCCGAGTTCTTAAACAGTGAGAACATGTATAGATGAACGTTACGTGGAGTAACAGGCCGTGCTTAAATCAGAAGGGCAATGTTGGTTTTGGTTTTTTTTTTATTTTTGTGGAAATTCAGGTATGCGTTCATATGGGGCGAAGGCAACCGCAGTCTAATGCGCTGCAAAAAAAGTCCAGTTCGTGTTTGGTGTACATAAAACCCAACTCTTTTCTGCCTTTCAGGTAAAAATGAAAATAAATGGAAGATAAAAGGGATTTTTTTTTTTTCTGTGCAGCAGGGTTAAGAACAGGCTTTCTGTAAGTGCTTTTGAGTGTTGAGAAGAGGGAGTTTGATTGCTGGCTGCTTCGAATTTCTTGGTAACTGAGGAAAAAAATCCTGCATATTATTTTTCATCCTTCTGAACAGCTTTTTCAATAGTTTCAGGGCTCTATCCTTCTAATAAAGCTGAGCTCTTGTGCTGTGGACTCTGGACCTTGAAGATGGTTGGGACAGCAGCTGTGGTGGGAACACTGAGCTTCATCAGCAACCCTTGAGGTGGACCTATGGACACAACCTGAGTAAAGCCACTGGGGAAAAATACTGCTAGAATAATAAACATTTTTCATATTAATCTGGCAACAAAAATAATGGCTGGGGTAGGTAACAGTGTCCTTAAAAATATTCTTACCTTTGGTAGTATCAACATGGGTGGCTGTCTTTCTTCTAGTGAGAGCCTTATTTCTTACATGTTTTTGTTTTATACAGTCCTCATTCGCTTTCCTTTGGATGTTTTTAAAAGTTGAGATTCATTCAAATAATGTAACGTGACACAAAGCTGGAAAATGTCAATCTTGGACTGTTTCCGTGTCATCTTGTTTAATTTTTACTTGAAACAGTAGCCCTGAGGAGGTCTGCGGTGGGACTGGGCAGGACACTGCACTCCATCACCCTGACGGATGTAATTTTGGCTTGATTTTTTTCACTAGTTCCTTGCTCCTTCATTTTGTTCTTTTTGCTAATACACAGGAACAAGAGAGAAGGAAAAAATGAATTTTTTATATTTTATCTACCAGATTGCTTCTTTCTCATCAAGTCAATCCACAGGTCCTGGAACAGGAGAGGGACATTTCCCACTTTTTTTTTTTTTTCCCATTCTTTTAAAAATTAATTTTATTCTTCTCTTTAATTTCATTTATGAAGTCAAGGGGAGCATTTCACCCCTTCCATGTACCTGTAGGCTGAGGCAGCTCCTACTGTGCTAAACACATAAAAGTGGGGTCAGTGGGGAGTTTTTGGTTCAGTTGGGCCTGAAATGTTGAAGTTCCTTCCTTCTGTATGGTTTGTTCAATTATTTGTTTATTTTAAAGGGAAAAAGAAAAGATGGCTAAAGGGATGGCATCCCAAAACCATCAGGGAGAGGCAGATTGGGAATAAATACTGTTTTTCTAAACCTGTGATCCTTTACAGGGAAAATTTGTGAGGCTTCCAGGCAGGTGTTTATACATCCAGCACAAAGTTTGTGTTTTAATAGAAGAAGCAATTTAAATCAAAGATAATATTAAAATATCTTTTATGCTCTGTGTAAGAAATGCCAGGACACAGGAGCTAGCAGAGAAAGCAGAAAAGAAATTTTACTACTTGTATCTATAATAATTTAATATAATTTAATATCCATTTCAGTGTTTGACAGGAAGTAAAGATTACTTAAATATTTGTACCTAAGAGCACAGGGCTGTATAAAGATCTTTGAATTTTCAAGTTAATTTGTTTCTTCCAGCAATATAAAGAGAGATATACAGAAAATTAATCCCATATGATTGTACAGCTACCATTGCTCCAGAATTTTTTGGAAATACTTTCCAAGGAACATCTCCAGTCATCTTGACAAACAGCTTGAGTCAAGTTTCCTTTTCAGGAGCTCCTGAAAGGTTTTATGTGTAGTTCAAAGGCATTGCTGGAAAAATGGTGTTATTTGGAGACCTTGACCAAAACTGCTTTGCTTTGCTCAGCCTTTGCAGATATGAGAGCTCCTTGCCCAGCCATCTTGAACAGATTTTTAGGTTTCTGTCACGGAGAGATGCACAATCTTTTTTCAATAACAAATTAGCTCTTGTCAACAGTTTTCCTGGCCACAGTTTCAATAGCTCAATTCAGAACGTTTCATAGTTTTATGGTGGATTTTGCTAGAAAATATGTGCGTATGTAGGATTTGTGTGTCGTGTATCTGCATGTGCATGCACGCAGACATCTGTGCATGTACTTCTCTCTGGGAGTGAAGACAGGAGATCTGAAAATGCTGAATCACTCTGCACATATTATCACAAAGATATATTTTGGGAAACCTCTCAGGTACCGTGGTGAACGTGGTCCATAAGATACATAAACACTTACATGATCTTACATGGACTGATTAAATCACCAGACCGTGACATTCACTTATCTCCAGCTCTGGCTTGGGCTCCTGACTTCTCACTGTTGCTCTGGTTTGCTTGGTGGCCCTTGATAAACAAGCCTTGGCCTCAGTTTCTTAATCTTTAAGATCAGAAAGCATCTGGTGTGGTGTTCTGACTTTTTAACATGTGATTTCCACCCCAGAGGCACATATTTCTCTTCCATTTTCATGGGGAATAATGGGAATTCAGCACTGGATGCTTTATTTAATGATAAAAAGAATTCTGAAGTGATAATTGCAAATGAGTAGTCCTGGGAAAGCGTGATTTGTGAAATATATGGAAGCCTAGAAGTATTTTTATTAAGTTGTTATTTTATTCTTGGATTTTTGCATGTGGGGAAATGCCATCATCTTGCAGTGTTGAGGTATGGGTTGCTCACTCAGGGATCAGATCTGTGTTGTATAAGTTGACCAAACATGACTGTAAATGTCTGATGTCATTGTCAACCCTGCAAAACTCCCAGCCAGGAGCTGGAGAAGAAAAATGGGCAAAATGCTTCATTTCCATGGCTGTTAAATCCTCTCATGAGTTTGACATACTCTTTCTCTTTGAATTCTCTCCTGTTTGTCTCAGGTCTTGCATTGATTCCTTACATCCTATGTCAGGAGCTCCAAGCTGCAGAGCTGAGACCCTTTATTTCCTTCTCTTTCCCTGGTTGCATTATAAATAAAACCCCTGTTATGATAACATGGGAAATAAAATTGTAGGACATCAGTATAGATTATCCTTAAAATCATGTTATGGAAATGGAAATAAAGCAGCTTATGGTATATGCCAGGCATGATGCAAGTGATATTAAATAAATACATGACTGAAGGGTTCCACTCATTCCAAATGCTCCCCTTTGTGATCTTTAGCCATGTTTGTAGAGAAACCTTTCTTAAAGCACTTAAAGCTTAATTCAGAACAGACAAAACAATTATCTTTTGAAAGTCTGATGAAATATATTTGGCAGCTTTTGAATTTAGGCGAGTGTTTGTCTCACTTTTTTGAAATCTCACTTCAGTCGGTCGCTCAGCCATTTCAGTGCAATCCTTCAAATCTGGTAGCGAGTGTGGGCTTTGCTGAGTTACAGAAATGTTCTGATCAGAAAGTGGAGGGGCTCAAAATAGTGTGCAGTGCACAAAACTTGACATTTTCCTTATTGATGTGCTTTTGAATATCAGTCTACCTGCTGTCCCTGTATTTTTGACGAAGTGTTGGTTGATAAATCTATGTAGGAAGGAGTTTGGCCCTCCAAAGACAGGTCTGGAGACCCTTAAGCATTAAATTAATGTCTTGGGGAACAGAAGTGTCACAATCTTCTCTGAGTATAAATGATGAAGGTTTATGCACCAATGTGTGACTGTTTCTCATAGGAAGACATGGCAGAAGACTGACACACTGCACAATGTAGTTTTATAGTTGAACTATGTCATGAACATGGAGCAGAAATATTTAAATTATGGATCTGATTGCCAGTTTGCTGAGCACATGGACTAGTTTGCTGAGCTTATATTATGGCAGGAAAGTTGCCACTATGCTGCAGCAACAAATATTCTAGAAGTGTGAAGTGCATTTGGGAGAAATACATATTTCCCCTTCATTTTTTTTGTAATATTTGATAAAAATACTTTTTTTTTCTTTTTAATACATGTATACGGAGGACTTTGTGAATTCACTTTGTGAATATATATTAAAAATCACTAAGTTATTCCTAATGTTCTGTGGTGCTGCTTGCTCCTGACAAACATCTGATACGGATCATATGCCTCTAAAAAGAGAAGTTCCTCGAGCAAAATATCCTCATGAAAACAGGTTGGAGACACTCACATTCTCTCGCTCGCTCTCACTCGCATGTTACATTTTGGCACGTTGTAGGAGCAGGTAGCATATCTACTACCTGCTGTTGAAAGTGTTGAAGATACTGAATTATTTATTCCATCTTCTGCACTATCCAAACTCGTTTTGGGTAGTTTGACACATCTCGGTCTTCCATATGGATACTTCATGGTGACAGAGTTGCCAGCTGCTCAGGTTTTATGACAGTCTGAGTTTTTTCGAGGACTGTATTAGTTTTATGGGAAGAATCCTGCTTTTCCTGAGGGTCTCCATTCTTAGGCAGCAGTTATGCTTTGGGTTGATGCTCCAGAGTGCAAGATTTTTTAGGAAAATCAGCTAAGAGATTCCATAAAAATAATTTTTAAAGGACTTGCTGTATGTGGAATGCTCGAGATTAAATCGGAGCTGTGGGATATTAGAAAAATGTGAAAGCCATTTGCTAAGAAATCTAAGTTCCTTTTAGTCACAGTCTTCAAATTCCTTAAAAAAAAAAAAGTGTTTAGATATCAAGGTGCATAAAGCAACATAAAAACCAGTCTGGTGTACTTTGGAAGACAGGATTTTCAGGGCACTTGAAATGTAACCCTAAACAGTCAGCAAAGCTTCCCCATGGCAAGGGGTTGGAACTTGATGATATTTAAGGTCCCCTCCAACCCAAACAATTCTGAGATTCCATGATTTTTCTCTGCAATTGTGCAAAGGCAGTGGGTCTTCTGTGGTTTTGAAAGACAAAACGTGTAAACCTGAAAATTAGGGGAAGATTTTTAGTTTTTACTTTACCAAAACTTATTAAAATAATGGAAAATGAGTTCCACTCATTTGTTGGTCTACTTTATGCGAGCATTTCTTGGTAGAAACCTTCTCTTAGGGGAAGCCCTCAGTATTATGGTGGGTCTGTGCTGAACTGGGTTTGATTCCCTTTCTGTGGGATCAACCAGCCTTGCTTGCAGTGGGATCCATGTATCCAAGATTTTGACTGTTTGCTCTGTGCCATCCTGGGTCCAAGCTGACACCAGGAGATGGGAAGTAGCGATGATCAAATTTTGCTGTTCAGATTAGAAGTGTAGTTATGTGTAGCCCCAGGACTTCTCCCCGCTGCTACAACCCCTTGGCCATATTGCGTTGTTCATGCCAGGCATTTGACATGTTTGGCTTCTCTCCAGAGTTGGACAGATAAGATACCAAATTAAATTAATTTGCAGCCTTACAACCAATAAATAATGCTGCTTAAATGTTACCTAATTGAGTAGAACATCAGTTTCGCAAGCATTTTTCTTCAAAATGTCATTTCGATATACATCACTGCATCCTGTATATTTACCTGTGGTGAACTTTTTTGCCTTCAGTCACTATGTCCTCTATTTATCTTGCTTCCTGCTTTTTCTTTGCTCCATCACAGCACCTATTTGGGCAGAGTTAGACTGTCCATCTTATATAAACCACCCAGCAATAGCTACCTTTCACTCGTGGGTTATTCTGATTTACTTACTCTCTGCTCTAATAAAATTCCTTTGCTTCACTGTTGGTTGCTGATGGAATTTGAGGGAGGAGGACGGTGTGGATTCATGGTTTCTCCTTCCCCCCATCACCACAGCTCTGACTGCTTGGCCCTGACCTCTCCCTTCGTGGGAACAGAGAGGCCAATGTAGCCCATGGTGAACAATCTGGCCACTAAAGTAAAAATGTGCATCTGTCAGTAATTAATTGAAGCCAAACTTAATTACAAATCAGAGAAAAAAATAGTAACACACACACTTAATAAAATTCAAGAAGCTTCAGTGTCGTTGCCCAAAAAGCAAAGTGGTTCAAACAGAATACACCCCCCTCAAAAGTCGGCCCTGTGAGAGTCTCCTTCAAGCTTACTTCTTGATATTAAATAGAGAAGTAATTTTGATTCACAGTTTTCACATAGTTTTTGATATCTTTTTGAGTTAAAGGTCATAAAAATAGTGTAAAAGTGTTTAAGACTGGTTCTTAATTGTATGGGCTAAGGATCTGGCCTGGAATTTTGTCTGAGATGATTCCAGTACATAAATACTCTGATCAGCTGGGTGAAATAATGAATCAGAGCGGTAAGGAGGAATTGTGAGAGGATCCAAATCATTTGCAAATTAAAAAATGCATTTATATAACTTTTTAAATTTTTGAAATGGTGTATTTTAAAATAAAAATATATAAAAAGAAGGGATTGGCAGTATGAGTTGAAACCCAGCTTTTCCTTCCTGCTGTATTTTAACATACAAGGCCATTCCCAAATCCTAAATATTGAAGTGGTAGCAGCCATGAATATTTATCACTGTACTGTATGTACATATAGCAATTATAGCAAGAGGAAAAAATATTTTTCTTTACAATTAATATTTGTAAACGTTTATGAAAGTACATAGAAATAAATAAGACAAACACATGGCCTAATTAAGATGAAAGGCATGACAACCCTTGTGATTTGTTCTGAAAAATAAAGACCATTAAAATGGTAAGACTTAATTATTTCTGTAAACATGGCAAATTATCTTTATCTACAAAAACCTTAATTTATGAGTTAAAATATCTATAAGCATTTTTGACATTTGTACATTCCATGTCAAAAAATTATTGTTAATTTATTATTTATTATACTGTCTACTGTCACATATTACCACTTATTAGTATTTATTGTTCAGAAATTCAGTGTCGTCTATTGTGTAATGGGAAGAGGAAAAGCTTTTTATGTGGTTGTAATTTGTGTGTTCTTGGGCTAGTGATAAAAATGCAACTTCTGTTAAGTTGGTCATATAAAAATGTGTGTAATAACAAACAAAAATAACCAGTCTGTTAAGATTGCAGCCATTAAGAGGGCTATTTGAGACACAGTTTACATTTGAAAGATAACTTACAGCCAAATCCATGGACTTGGCTAATTGCTGGGTTGAAGTCAAGGAAAACTGTGTGATGGGGGAGCCGTAACCATGAGGTTTGATCTTGAGGCTGGCAGCCCTCATCACCTTTGGAGCCCCTGTTTCTCCATGTCTGTGCTGAAACCTCTTGGCTTTGCCTCGGTCTTTAAGGGGACAACATGGAACAGAATGATTTGGATAAATTCCAGTGCAATCCAGAGGTAAAGTCACAGGATGGTTTGGGTTGGGAGGGACCTTAAACTCATCCCATTCCACCCCTCCCAAGGCCAGGGACAGCTTCTGCTATCCCAGGTTGCTCCAAGCCCTGTCCAACCTGGCCTTGGACACTTCCAGGGATCCAGGGGCAGCTCCTCTGGGCACCCTGTGCCAGGGCCTCACTGGTTCAATCAGTGCCATCTACTGAACAGTATTATTTTAGTACCCTTTTTCCCTAAAAGGCTCATATTTGTAGCCAAATCCAAATTTTAGTCTGTTTTATTATCACAGTGCTCCTGGAGGATGAAGAGTGCTCATAGCTCTTTTCTGGACTGCCAGATCTTCAATCATAAACTCATTTTACTGTGGATGTAGTTGTTTTGCAGCAGAGAATTATGGCTTTGGGTTTTATTTGCGGAGCAGGAGAGTCCCTGCTGCTGCAGTATTGAATCCTACAGCAATCCACTTTTTCCAGGGAGAGCTGGGTTACCCTGTACTGCCACACAAATTGTGGCCACGTTCATCTGTCCTTCGTGCAGAGCTTCTGCCAGTCTGAGGAACATTCCACCACAAATCAGGTGCTGTTTTAAACTTGCTTTGTTCTGTAAGCCTGGCGGATGGGAGAGTTCAGCCTCCATATCCATAGATACATAAATATGCCCTGTGTGGTCTCCCAAGGGGAAGGCAAAATGTGTTTTTAGTTAAGTTGCATGGGAATTTAATTGAAAGATTTAGAGCAATGCCATAAAAGAGTAAATCATGGCTGCGTGACACAAAGAAGATTTATAAAGCCAAATAAAAATACTTTAGCACCTTCACTATTACAATTTGCTTGATATAAGTGGAAACCTGTATTAGTCATTTAATCTGCTGGTAATTAAAAAAGAAAAAAAAAAGGGCTTTCATATTTTACTGATTTTCAGTCCTTTGGAGTGGAATAAAGGGGAAGACAGTAGCAAAGGGCAGAGAATTCTGTGGACGTGTCACATCTCTGAACCTGCAAGTGCACTCAGCTTCTGTCCCAGGAATATTTATTTTAGTTAAGCACATGCTTAACTAATTCCACACAAGCAGCTCCTCAGGAGGACTGTGAACTGATTCAGATGAGGCACAAGCCTTTAGACTGCAGCTTGTGTGGATGGTGGCCCTGAAATCCGGCCACTCCTCAAGGCAGTGGGGCTGCTGCACGTAGGATGGTCCTGCTCTTCAAGTGCAGGAAGGTCACTTGTCACACAGCAAAACGCTCAGGGATGTTTTGGAGAGGAGAGCTTTAGGAATGTGACCTTCAGCACAGGTTTAGTGAGGATTCACTCGCTGTATTTATTGGAGAGCACTGTATATATTAAATGCTGCAGTGTTGATAGGTCTCGATAAGGACACCATAATAGCGGTTGAATTGTAGGGGGTTTTGTGAGATGGTAAGTTAATGATGTAGCTGTTAATTTGAATTTAGCAGACGTTTTAAATATAGGTTTCTCTTACAGAGACAAAAGTTGCAATTTAAAGCTCTTTGGTGGTCTAAAAACAGCTTAATTCTCTAGTAGCATGGTAATAAGTACTAATCCAGCTTATACAGTGATTGTAGTATGTCATGTTTGTGAAAGATTGCCTAACTCCGCTTTCTCTGGGTTTTATGTTAATTTTTTTAAATTAAACATAAAACCTTATAACATCTTTATGCTGAGATAAACTGTTCAATTTAACTTGTGCTCAAGCAGCAGCTGTCAGGAATTATCATGTTTTGAGCGTTCTTGCCATCACCTTGTGTCTCTACCTCCCGGATACACTCTGTGGGATGATAAAGCTCACCTTGTTAGGATTTATTACTTAAATAATAACCCGAGGTAAAATGAAAGTTGATGTCACACGGAATGACAACTGACATATATTTATGTCGCACGTTCCATTATAATAAACTTTCCTTTCTTCCCCTTGTAATAGGTGTTAAATGGAAATACACTCCAGCATATCCTCCAGTGCCCTGCGTGAGTCCATTAGCCACGAACGCGGCTGCTCTGTGGGCATGTTCACGGGGACTCGTGCTGTCAGGTGTTATTTAAGCTTGTAAAGCCAGGGAAATTGGTTAGTGCTGGTAGTTAGCAGCTTCTCTGCCACTAAAGAAGCAACCACGAGAGCCTCTCAGAGTCGGGATAAATTCTGGAAGAGCTGCAAAGTAACGGAAATTAATTGAGGAGGGTTTTTTCTAATCAGTGGTTTTATTTTAATTCTTTTCCTTGCTCTAAGAAGCATAGGAAATGTCTTTTCAGGATCTACATCTGAACTTGCTAGTCATCACCACAGTTTTCTCTTGACACCAGTTTATTGTGCTGAGCTGGGCAGTGATAAGCGATCTGCTTGTTAGTTGAGTCTTATCACTTTCTATTTACAGTGGAGAAAATTTAGATCTACCTCTTGCAAGCTTTCCAAGTTTTCAGCCTTTTTTGCCCTGCTAGAAGCCTGGCTCATGTGTGCTCTAATGATGCTATTGAATTCCTCCAGTTTGCCCAAGCCAGGACTGCAGACACTTTTCTTTTTTTTGCCTGTGGCTGTAACCATCTTTTTTTTTATTTCTCCTAATTATTCCATTGTTGATCTGAGCAAGTTAAGAGGTGTTAGAGCTATATGGTTTTGTTCAAGCTTTTTTCTTGGATCTCTTCTCATTGTGCTTCCCATTCCCCTTTCCTCTGCAGTCAGTGTGTTAACCTTGGCACCTCCACTGTCTGCACTTCCCACCCTTGCTCTGTGCTGCTTCCCATGGTTTGAGTCCCAATGTGCTTTTTCCTCTTTCTTCCTTCAAACTCAGCCAGGTTCATTGATACCATCCTGTATCAGTTCAGTTTTCTTCCCTAACTCAGGGCAGAAAAGAATTTTTTGAAAAATCAGTAAAGGAAAAGAGAAACCATAATGCAATCCAGAAATGGAGTCCTAGAATGGTTTGGGGTGGAAAGGACCTTAAAGCTCATCTTGTTCCAGTGCCTTGCCATGGGCAGGGACTTCCTCCACTGTCCCAGCTTGCTCCTAGCCCTGCCCAACCTGGCCTTGGACACTTCCAGGGATGAGGCAGCCACAGCTTCTGTGGGCAACCTGTGCCAGGGCCTCACCAAACTCACAGAGAAGAACTTCCTTTATCTAATGTCAACCCATCATTTTTTAGTTTGAAACCATTCCCCTTTGTTCATCCCTAGCAAAAATTTTTCCAAACAACCATTTCTTCTCATTTTTGCAGGTTTTGGGGTACATTTTCTCCAGTTTGCATTTTTCTTTGTCACTCTAGTGCTGAGCAGGGATTTCACACCGCCCCCAGGAAGCTTTTCCTGCTCTGCTTTGAGCCTGGCACCCAGGTCATTATGAGGTCCAGAGGTCATTACTCATGGTGACAAATAAGTAATGACTTACCTAAAACCATTTTTTCTTCCTAGTATGGCTTGTAATAAACCTGAGCTCATATCTTAATTGGCATTCTGTGTGACAGGCCCTTTAGAACCATCAAATATTTGATGAACAAGGCAATAACAGTCATCTCTTACTTTGGTAAGCCTTTCAGATCAGCATTGACCCAGGTTGATGAAGATGGATACAGGATCTCTGCCCTAGGAAGTGTTTGTTCTGTAGATACAGGTTATCTAAGAAGGGTGTAAGTTAGCAGAGATATAATATGTATGATCTAGATGGATATTTGGAGAAGTTCATGAGTTTTGAGGTTGGCAGCCAGAATCAGAAGTTTATCACATCAGTGGTGTCAGTTCAGCAGTAATCTTGAACACAAAATTCATGTAAAAATAGAAAGAAGGGGAAAAATAGTAGGAAAAAAAAAAACCTTAGAAAAAATATTTTAAATCAATAAAACATTGCCTGAATCAGTTCTGAATATGAATTATTAAAATGGTGGATAGCAAAAAAACCCCAAACTACTTAGAAACAGGCTTTATCAAAAAGTAGTTTATTAAACTTAACGTTCTATGTGCAATAGATACCTGATCTCATTTTTTTCTTTTTTTTTAATCCCTTGTAATAAGAAATACAGGACACAAATGTGTGAGGCTCTGCAGCTCTGTGCAAGTTCAGGATTCACTTTGCTTGGAAGCAGTGCTAGCCAGGGGCCAGGAGATGCTCCCATGCTTTTGGTGAAATGCAGGGAAACCTGCCACTGGTTACAGTAGGGTCAGGATTTCATATTACACATTTAAATACATTCATTTTCTGATAGCCTGGGAAGTTGCACAAGGCTAAGATAGCAGCTTGTTAGTGTAGTTTGTGCCTGCTTTATCTAATTGAAGGATGTGTGCAGTGTTGTGGACTGTGGAATAGCAGGAGTGCAGCGGCAGGACTGGCGTGCAAGGCTAGAAACAACATTTCATTATAGAGGCTACCTAATAAAAATGTGAAAATAAAACAGAAAAAGGGTGGGGGGAAAAAATAAAGAGACAAGCAGACCATACTAGATAAGTGCACTGCATAAATCAAAAGGGTTTATGTCATAACATGAACATGTGCCATTCCTGCTCATATATTGAATTTCAGTAGTTGGTTGCATAAAGAAGTAAAGTGTAATGAAACTGGCAAGCAAAGTATTCCCTAGTCAGCCTTATCTTTGTTCCATTTGTCCTTCAGATACAGCTTTTCTTGCCTTTTTCAATAAAATCCATCCAGCTTTTTTTTTTTTTTTTTTTTTTTTTTTATTTTGCATCTCTCTGTAACTGAGCTGGGAAGACCAATGAGATTCGGTGCTTTTCTAGTTGGGTTCTTAGCAGCCGCTTTTTAAGAGATCAAAACTTCCAATGCTGCTACATGGTATTAAGGCTTAGCTATTGATGTGTCCCTATAGGGGTTATGTTTTTCTTGGGGGGGAGGGAGTGGGGAGCAGGGGAAGGGGTGACCCCTGCCTGCACGCTCGCCGGCAGTAAACACTGCTCTCCTTGTTTTGCAGGATCCTCTTTGCAAGCTCGGTGCTTAACCTGGCTGAACTCGCCGCCCTGCGCCCTGACCTTGGCAAATTGAAAAAGGTCCTCTACTTCCATGAGAACCAATTGGCATATCCTGTCCAGAAATGCCAGGAAAGGGATTTTCAGTATGGATACAACCAGATTCTTTCATGGTAGGTGTGGCTCGCACTGCTCCTCGTTATTTAAGGTGTCCTTCTGTCTGCAGCTTTGTAACCATGAGAAATCCTTCTCCAGATACTTTTTTTGGTATTAATTATTTTTCTATTTTTATTTTGTATTGATTTTTTTTGTATTAATTATTTTATATTAATGTTTTTCAAGACCAG
Source organism: Prinia subflava (assembly GCF_021018805.1). NCBI lineage: Eukaryota > Metazoa > Chordata > Aves > Passeriformes > Cisticolidae > Prinia > Prinia subflava. The sequence goes on along the minus strand of NC_086252.1, from coordinate 35,573,034 downwards.
GGGGTGACAGGAAATGGGGAATTGACTTCAAACTGAAAGGGAGTAGGTTTAGATTGGACATGAGGAAGAAACTCTTCCCTGTTCGGGCTGTGAGGCCCTGGCACAGGGTGCCCAGAGAAGCTGTGGAAGTGTCCAAGGCCAGGTTGGGATGGGGCTTGGAGCACCCTGGGATAGTGGAAGGTGTCCCATGGCAGGGGGTTTGGAATGAGATGAGCTTTTAGGTCCCTTCCAATTCAGGCTATTCTCTGATTCTATAAAAGATGATCCTGTAGCAAACTGAGGTACCAGCAGAGTTCTGAGGAGAGCTTGATAAAATCAGTGTGGCTGGACCACTTTGCCCTAAAAAATCATCTCAATTTATTGTATAAAGTCCACCAGTGCTGCCATGGTTGTACCCATTGTTGGTGGGATTTCTGACCTGTGCCTTGGCTGAAAGTGATGCTTTGTTTGTTTCATGGATGCTTCACAAAGCTGCAGCTACTCAGCTCGTGCTTGGCCATAGCTTTTACTGCATCCAGCTGAAATTATGGAGAGGGTTTTAGGGAAATAAACAGAAATTAAAATGTACTGCAGCACTTTTCCTGTGAAGAGAGGGCAGTAAACATACCAGATAAATCCTTATATTTCTTTCATCTAGTATTCAGGAATTGTGCAGTGCTAAAATACCCAGACATTTTAAAGGCTGTGGTCCTTTATTGTTGCTAAAAACAAATGTATTTCTCGAATCTGAGTTAATGAAAGAAGTTAATAACAGCACTACTGAAAAGCTTTGTGGTTAGGCTCTGCACAGACCTAAGTGAAACAGCAAAACTCACTTGTTTTAAACTGAAATAAATTCATTTCCACGATCCTACCTCTCTCTTGGTGGAAGAATTATTAAGAATAGGGCTTGAGCATTTTAAGGTGCAAGTCAAGCTTTTGCATCTTTATAATCTAAGGCAGTTGTGTTGAAATTTCTCAATTAATGATCTGTGCATGCTCTGGCCATTCTGCAGCTGCCTCTGCCACAGTGTTTGCAACATGTTTCACTTACTGAGCTGTAAAGATGGGAGAGTGAAGTGAAAGATCTTTGGAAAATAGTAGCAGCCATTTTCAGATGTTCTAACAAAAAGAAGTGTTTTCTGGCACTGGGAAAGGAATACTTTTTGTATATATATTTTACTTATATATATTTTACTTTATTGTGGCAGTTACTTTTCATACATCTGTTATGAACTGACAAACATTTATCCTCAAAATATGCATTTTAAGTATCTTCTCATGTTAGATAAATAAAGGTGATTTTTACAGATGATAAAATCGTGGAATGGTTTGGGTTGGAAGGGACTCTCAAGCCCATCTCGTTCCAGCCCCCTGGCATGGGCAGGGACACCTTGCACTAGGCCAGGCTTCTCCAAACCCATCCTGCCTGGTTTTCTAGGGAATAGATGCTCCATTCTGTCCCCTTCAGCCTCCAGTATCTTCTTCATGTAGTTAAATAATATTCATCTCCCATTTCTGCTCTGCTGAAACCCCAGTTTAACAGAAAGCAGAAGCCATGTTCTCTCTATTGTTCTTCACACTCCAGTGGTCATCTGCAAAGAGGTGCCATCTTCCCATCTTCCAAATACGTTAGAAATGGGGAAATGTACCTTTCCAATTTTACACAGAGGTTTTGGAGACAATTAAAATTAGAGCACTTTGAACTCTCGGGCTGGTGCTTTGGACTGTAAAAACAGAATTCTGTTGTTTGTACCTGATGTTTCTAAGGATTTCATCCTTCTCATTTGCCCCTGATTTGCGGAGCCTGCAGGAAGGAGTTAGGGCAGATAAGACTTCACGCACGAGAGAAGGTGAGACTTTGTTCTTGGAGCCTTTTGTGAGTGTCAGAGAGCAGCACAGGAACTTGTCAGGTTCCTGCCTCATGTCATCTGTAAATCAGTGCAGAAAAGATGATTTCTGTACAAAACCGAGGCTTCCAACGGGTTAAAAACCATAGGTGGGGAAGAGGGTAAGATGCCAGAAAGCATTTCAGCTCCTGCAGTCAGCTTGAAAAGGATTATTTCTCTCTAATGTTGGGGTTTCTTTGCCTTTCCTGCTGACTCCTGCTGCTTTGGTGAGCAGTGTCAGTTCTCCTTCTTGACCAGACAGCAGAAAGATGCAGAGAGGATGAATGACAGCCTCTCACCTCAAATATACTTTTCAGCAGCCCTGTGACTTATGAACACATGTCCTCAATGTATCTTCTGACCTGTAGGTCTGTATTACAATATATAACATATTGAGAAAACCAACTGGCCATAAAGCATTTCTTACCTCAGTTAGTGCTGTGCGTGTTGGTGTAGCTCAGATTGTGGCAGCACTGCCAGGATAAACTCCCAGATATTTCAGGTTTTTTATAGCTGCCTATTTTGTCCAGACTGACACTTAGTGGAGAAATAATACCTGCATTGTCGTTGAACTCCATCTTAAAATTATTATCTGGTCGATTTTAAAATACAGCAGTAGAAATAAAACATTAAATTTATATGCCAATTTTTTTCAAACTTTTTTTGTGGGGAGGGATATTGTATGCAATGTATTTTATATTTATATATCATGGATATGCTCTTAATCAGGATTGCATCTGCATAGGTTAAAATAAAATCCCATTTCTTTAGTGTCCTGCTACCTGACACACATGGTCAGTTGAAGGTAGGTTAACCAAAGGTAAATTGTCCTTCAATAAAACAATATTTCTGAGGAGAAAATGATTTTCATTTTCTTCCAACTTGAATTCTACAAAAGTCAGATTACAGTGGGCCTTATCTGTTTATAATACTTCTGAGACATGATGATAGTAACACTATACTTACCATTTTATGAATAAAACCCCACAGCTACAAGAGGATGTGCTCCTTTAGATTAATAATAGTAATTTATTATTAGTTAAAAAAGGTTAAACATGATTTCAAAGAGTGAATAGAGCGAAATTAAGACATTTCTGATTAAGGTACTTATGCTACTCCTAATTCACATGAAAAGGCTGATTTTAATTAGCATCTACTTGCACCTTTTGCTTGTTTATGAGAATATATATCCTATTTCCTTTGCCTGCAGAATAATTCTGTTCCTTTTGTGGCAGCAATATGTTCATTAATCTTCACTGCTTTTTACAGTTTGGTTGCTGATGTTGTGGTGTTCAACTCTGCTTTTAATATGGAATCCTTTCTTAAATCCATTGGAAAATTTATGAAGCTGATTCCTGACCACAGACCTAAGGATTTGGAAAATATAATCAGACCGAAGTGCCAAGTTCTTTATTTTCCAGTCAGGTTTCCTGATGTGAGCAGGTCAGTACATTTTCCACGTCATAAATTGCCTCCAGCCTGTCAAAACTCTGTATTTATGGTGACGTTCTAACTAATCAGCTAAAGCATCGTTAATGAATGAGTTTGATAATATGCAAAATCCCCTAATTGATAAATGTATTTCGATAATCAGAGGCTATTGAGGCAGCCGAGCCTGTCCTCAGTGCCTGTCATGCAAACTTGCATCGTTCAGGATGAGTGATTTCCCTCTTGTTTGAGTGATTTCCCACTCGTTTGAGTGATTTCCCACTTGTTTGAGTGATTTCCCTCTTGTTTCAGCCTTCCAGGAGTTGCCTGCTCCTCGGCTCTCTGCTTATTTGTGCAGGGGAGGTCAAGGAGGAGACAGAAATGCTGGAGAACAGTGCAAGTGATAAGCCTGCAGCCAAGGAGCTCTTTTATCCCCTCCTCACTCCCCTACCTCTTTTTTTATGGTTTTCCAGGTAGGCAGAAGCATTCCTGTGGCAGGGAGCAGAGCTGCAGATGTTGGCATTTGCTGCTCTTCGCTCCTCCTCGGTTACTCTGAAGGACGTTTTTTATTGCCCTCGTTTCAGAGCCTGTCTTGAAATTAGCAGTGGGTTATGTGGCTCAAAGGGAACATTCACAGGATCCTTTTCACTTTTGATTAAACCTGGCACAATTGTTTTTCCTGTTATAAGGGACTCTCCTCCCACCGAACAGGAACTTTGCTTCAGTGGGACCGGCACTAAATAGAGTGTGATTCTGCAATTTGATTATACTCTTAAACCCAACACCATGCTGGGTACATTTTTTTTTGCTGAAATAAGAATGGGAAGCACTGCAATGACTTTGCAAGAGCCTGCCTTTTGATCTGATAATAAGTTCTGGCCACGCTTGAGATCTTTGTCCCTGTCCAGCCTGCACTTAGAGTTATTTCAAAGGCTAAATATACATGTGTGCTGGTTTGAGGTAGAGAAATTTTCAGTGCAGGAGCTGAGGTCGTGCACTCACTGATGTACTCAAACTGCAAGGTTTGAGTTTCAGTGTCTTGCAGAACTTTGCATTCTAAAACACTGATGCAAATCACCTAGAAATCAATGTCTGAAGTTTAAGGATTTAAATGTCTGTTTTTGACAAGTGGGTTAAAATCCTCCAGTGTTTCTTAGGGACTTGGCTGCCTGGATGGCAGCGTAGTTCAGTACCTGTATATCTTTGAGGCTCTACTATTCCCTCTTAGAGTCCAGAGCTTTGGAGCACAGGGAATGCTGTGGGTGCTCAGCATTTTTGACGTGGAGCCAGTTCCAGAGGCTCTCGGGGCTTTGGCATACCTTAGGAATCATGTGGCCCAGACCTAGTTTTGGAGATGAAGTTATGATAACCCTGTCTCGTGTATTACATCAGCTCTTTTGGACTTGTCAGCCCTGGCAGATGGGGTCAGACGAGATCTGACAAATTAGGCTGAAGTCATCATAGACACAGCACTCGTTTGTCCAAAGCAGGAGGTGATTAGGTGGGTAAAATCATTAGCCTGCTACCCAAACTGGTACAGTAGGAAGATCCCACATCTCACTGTGTTCTCTCTTGGAGTCCTGCTCTCATTTTAAATCCCATCTCACAAGGTAGGACACCTTTCCCGTCTTTATTGTGGTCACTGCACTTGAAATTGTATCGAAAACCTCTTTTCAACAGTGATGGGCAAAATTAAGATGTTCATAAACAACTGTGTGACAGTAAAACTTTCACACCAGAGTGGTTAGAAACAAAGATTAATGTCAGCTCTATTATATCTAATATATATTTTATTCAACAACTAATTCTAGATGTAAGATCTAAGGTGTTTAGACAAAGTCCAATATCAAGACAGGAAAAAAAATCTGAAGGGCTGCTTCTGCCTGAAGTTCTTTGGGTTTTGACCTTCAGCTGCAGCCAATATTTGCTATTTCTTTACATGTTTTACATAAAGTTGAATGCACCTGTGGCCATTCAAAGCTGTTTTTTAAATTTAGATTGTATTAGTATAGTAACTGAATGGAGATTGAGGAGAAAAAGGTTAAGAAAAATTGTGGCCAAGCTAAAATTTATAAAGCGAGCTCTTAGCCCAGAGTGTTTTTCAAGTTATTTTCAAATGGTAATTTGCTTTATCCAAACCAAACTCATACAGTGTAAGTAAGTGATTATTTGCATGACTGACAATCATTTCAGTGCCTGCAGTCTTTTTAAAATGCATAATTTTGCTGAGATGTTGGGAAAATATTTAAAAATTCTGAAGGCAAAATAACCAGGGTGGGTTTTTTTATTTTTTTATTTTGACCTCTTTTATTTTGCGTGTGAATGTCTCAGGGTGTGTTTGTGTCTGAAACATAATCTACATTTGGACTGGGGAGAGAGAGGTGATCTGAGAAATCATCCTCATACATGTGATGGGTAGCTTTTTAAGATTATTTTAGATTAATATTGCAGTTGTAGGGCAAAATAAAATATATCTGAGCCTTGATCAAAACCAGTGTAATGAAGGATCATGTCACAGGAGTTAATCCTGTAAAACATCTACCTTTTAATGTAATTACTGTAGGTGATGGACACAAACAGCACAAGCAGCATAGTAAATGATCACTTAAGAGGGGAGGTATAATGAGGAAGGATATCCTAGGAAACACTTGTGGATACTCTGAGAGACACCACTATAATTTGTAATGTGTATTTAAATATTTCAAATGGACCTCTAACTGCTACTTTTCTACTTCTGAGGGGAAGTTGTTGATGCTTATAAAGAATCTTTTTTTTTTTAATAAATATTTGTTATGAGGACCCTTGTTGGTGTTCCCAGAGCAAACCCAGCAGACTGTGGTCCTTATCTGACAATGAGAAGAGATGAAAGGATTTAAGGATTTGACAGAATAAGATCTTTACTGACCTAATCCTCCTGTTTTCTGGTTCTGACAATGACTGGATTCCATATTATATTCCTGTGGTGCCAAGGCTGCTCCATATATACCCACTCCATATGATTTCTGACTTGAATCCTGCCCTTTGTACATTCTGGTGAAGCAGTGATGAATAAATATCAGAGTATTTCTAAGCTTTGAGACAGAAACCCCTCGGAGTTCAGGCTGTCCCTTCACAGTGCAGTGGCTGCTCTGCCATGGGTGCTGTGTATCACACTCAGGGTTTATAGCACAGAGCTAAATACATTGTGATTCACACTTATCTGGCCATTGACTTAATTTTAGTATATTTTCTATTGTAACATAAATCCAATTTTTTTTTCACTGTATGATCAATAGAGTCTGTTTCGATATAATCTTTTTTCACTTTGCACTGTAAAATGATGGTCAAGGAAGAAATTCCATTTTGACTGATGTTGTCTTTGGTGCTTCTCTACGTGCCAGCAGAACCCCCTGGTAAACTTCTGCAAAGTTGGTATTTGAATATCCACTGGACCATTTTCCTGGTCTAGTGGAAGGTGTCTCTGCCTGCTGCAGAACTGGATGATCTTTAAGCTCCCTTCCAGCCCAAACCATTCCATGATTTTATAGGAATTCTCTCATCCCATCTGTGCCCACTTTGTCAGTGGCAGTTTGCAAAGCAGGGTCAGATTAGGTGCTCCTTGGAATTCATTCCAATGAAAATTTTAATTCAGATTTTGGTTCTTATTACTATTCCTCTGATTGTAGTATATCTTTATTGTTATCACGCTGTGGTAGGAAAAGAAGATGTTTTTATAAGCAAGAATGAAGTAACATTCCTAAGAGCTCAAAATTCCCATTGGACTGAGGTGGAATAATATAAAAGAAACATGAGAGAATGAGGATTACAGCAGAAAATAAAAACAGGTTTTGTTTTTGTTTTTTTAAGTGGAAATTGTTAGTGAGTATCTTGTACTATCTGCATTACACATTTTGAAGTAGAATTAAAGATTTTAGACTTCTTTCTTCATTTGCTTTTATAGCTTAGTACAGTTAACCGGACATTCTCAACCATTTGGGCTTATATTTTTTTAGTTATAGTGTGAGAGAGGCAGAATTTGCCAATTTAGAGAGTATTTTAGGGCCAGTCAAGGGAGTTCCTGAGTAAAGCAGAAGTTTTTAAAAGACACTGACAGTATCTCTTCTGCTGAAACGTGTGGAGGAGCCTGTTTAGGGGAAGTGAAAAAAAATAAATTAATTGCATCAGTTGGATCACGTTTGCAGGGCTGAACTTAACTGCAAAAATGCAGATGTCAATGAGCAAGGAGAGACTTGAATTCACAGGAGCCCAGAGCTATGGATGGGCACTGGGGATGTGTCTGTGTTGCAGGGAAAGATGCTCAGCAGTGGTACCCATGTGAGCTGTAGTGAACTGTCTTGCACGTGGGAAGCCATAGATAGCTTAGAAGAGCAGTTTTTGGCTAATTAGCCTTCCAGTGAAATAGGATATATTAGCTTAGGTGGAGTGCTAATGACAGTGACTCTGGTACTGGGGGTACCTGATGCCTTTGGTGGTGGCTTGGGCATCTCCGTGCCCTCTGCAGTGGCACAGCCTCGCTGGCACCACAGTTTATGGGTCATTAGCATAATTAGAAAGTGCCAATAGACTGCTCCCACCTTGGGGCTTGCTGCTGAAGAGCTGGGTGATGGGAATTGCTCCCCAGAATGTCTTTCCTCCTCACCTGCCTCAAGCGGGATTTGAGGATCGGTCTTGGCACTTTGAGAGTTACACAATGAGCACGAGGGATGCTCTCAGGATCTGGGACACAGCCCCTGCTGGGAGGAAAGTGCAGTGTGGGCTCAAAAGGGGCAGAAAATGGAGTCTTTTCATTGTGGAGTGTTGGCAGTGGGGTGGTGCCCGCTGCCCCTGTGGGATCAGTGCTAACCCAGCTGCACCTGCAGTGAGGGCTTGGGTGGTTCAGTGAAGGACAGTTTCATTTTCAGTGGTGGTTTCTCACATGGTGCTTCCCAGACACACCCATCCTGGGCTGTCTTGGGAGATGCAGGAGTTCCCATTCTCCCTCTGGATTATGGAAAACCTGCTACCCCAGCCTTGTCTTACAGGCAGAACATGCCAGTTTTATCCCCAAAATATTTATCCCCAGACCACTCCAGCAGCATCAGAACAAGAATGCTTTCCTAGAGAATGCCCTGGCTCAAGAGTCTGCTGGGATATATTCATTTTGCAAAACTTGCTAAGAAGTAATTTCTTTTTATCTATTCAGGGACAAAAATAGTTTTACTGACTCTCTTTTATCTGTCGTATAGGTATTCCTCTAAATGCTATCATAATAACCATTTAGGCTCACAATAGCTCACAAGGATACTTAAGCAGAATTCTCTGTGCAACCCACTTTTTTATTATGTTGGGTACTGCTCACGTTGCATACAACACATTCCCATAAAACTTGCGTTTTGTATTTACAGAGAAATTTCTCTGGAGAGTTAAGGTCTTGTAAAACATTCTTGTTCTACAGCGTGAACGAATTATCATACTCTGGGGAATTAAAAGTGAAGTGTACTGAAGAAAAGAATTTTTTCATTAAAATGCAGTTTATATTGATAAAACAGATTACTAGCATTTGATGAAATGTGAAACTTGGATCTACCCATATCGCTAAATCACCAGTAGGTTTATTTTGGCAAGAAGAATAGTATGTAATGTATATCAGGACCAATCGTTATACAGTACCTGTTAGTTTTGTATTAGATTAAATTGTCTTTCACTAAAGTAGTTGGAAAAAACCCCACTATATCTGTATCTTGAAGTAGCAGAATGTGGTAACCAAGAATATTAGAAAATAAAAGCTGTCGTGTTATCAGTTTTGGCACAGTCATTTATCAATCAGTATTTTAAACATTGACAAGTGGTAATTTAATAGGGAATGACCCTGTTGGCAGGAAGTTCTAATGACAGATGATGCAAACTCATTTATCACTATGGGGCTGTGCTGGCTTCTTACCTTTCTCAGTATCACAGCTCATATTTTCCAAGTCTGGGATGTGAGAAGCCACAAAGGGCAAAACCTGTGGCACTGAGCCTATAACCACTCCCATCTAATCTGATTAACCCCTTAGCTGCAAATTTCTCTGCAGCAGAGCTGGTAAGAGCTACAAGTCCTCATATTGATTTAAATACCACTTGCTTTTTAAGAAGGATTTTCCATAATACTTTCCCATAGGCAGTTTTTCAGAAATATTCAAGTTGTGTCACTTTGAATACACAGTTGAGACGTGCTGGTGCTTAGCTTTCAAAAAACAAACCACATCCTAATAATTAATAGCACATTTCATTAGCAGGCATTAAAAATATTGCATGCAGTGCCCTATACAATGGGCAGCTATTATTATTATTATTATCATTACTAGTCGAGGAGGAAATTGATGCATTCAGAGGTTTAATTGATTCGTGCATATTCATGTGGGAAGTCAGTGGTAGAGTCACGACTGGACTGGATTATTATCCACTTCCATGCATAATAATTTCTCTGCAACTTGGGAAGAGAATAGCCTACCTTGCTGTAATAAATGTGGGCATTTGGAGTTGAAGGATGTCATGGGAGAAGGGATGAAAATGACACCTTCATCAGTAACTTGTATGGATGGTGCTCCTCAGTCTTCTGGGATTCCATCTGGAATACGTTCATGCAACTGCACTTACTCTGAATTAAAAAATATATATTTCTTTTTACTTTAGTTTCCACACTAGTAAAAGTTTTGATCAATTTAATGGGAATTTATGTTATCTTTTTTAAAGCATCATAAATGCAAGTCCTTGTTAAGGCTTTCTTCACCTTCCTACCTCAATTCTCTCTCTGTCTCTTTTCTTCTCCTTTCACAACAGTGTTTCTCCTGAGTGCTGGGGTTGGGATAAATGTCATTCCCATTCAGGATGGTTGAGACATGAAATACTTTCAGAGTTTACATCAAATTGTTGTCATAAGAATCAGTGAAATTTAAATTTAATTGGTTAAAATTGTCACAGCAGACTTAAAATAAAGCTGTGGGTTTGTCTTTTTTTTTTTTTTTTCCTTTTATTCAAAGTGGAAAGAGGCTGTTACTTAATGGTAGAATCCTGCAAAGTACTAAATACCTTCATTTTACCTGCAGTCAGGTAAAAACCTGAGGGCTTTTGATGGGAATACAATGTTCACAGGGATTGAAAAAGGTGGCACAAAACTAACTCTGGGTATTGAGTGGTCTGGCTGTGTCCAGGTCCCTTTCAATCTATAGGAACTTAAATCATTTGCATGTGTGAAAGATGTTTTTTATACACAAGGCTGTCCCTGCTGGATTTTGCATTTCAAAATACTGCCCTTCAACGTTTGAACAATTTCATATTTTTTTATTATGAAATTCATGAATATTGCATGGAAGTGAAGGTGGATTTTTTTTTCCTTTAAAGGGATTTCATGCTTACAGAATTGTAACAGAGAGGGAGGCAGTCATGTTGGGCATCCTATTTCTTATTTCTTAGTTGCTACATGAGACAATGACAGAACCTTATTGTTTAAATATTCTAGGTACTTAAAATATAACATAAAAAAACAGGTAATGTGCTAAAAATAGCAGAAAATATAAAGAATAGGAAGAGAGATCTGAGTTTTTAGAGATTCTTCACTAAAAATACAAAATATCAGAAATCAGTTTTGAAAGGATGAAAGAACTTGTGTTCCCAGTTGTTGGGAAATGGCAGTACCTTTAGAAAATGCCACATTTCATCATGAATGCAGTATTAATTTGGAGAGAAAAAAGCTAAACCAACCAAAACCCAAACAAGCAGCACCTTTTAAAAGAGTGGTGGAATAGATTGCCTTGCAAATTGTTATTAAATGTGAGACTGAAGCTTTATGTGTGTTGGATCTGCTTCAAGCACTGTTGTGTGCAAGATTGCAGACAGCCCATTCCGGTTACAGTCAGAGGTACTGTCAGATGGAAGTGTCAGTGGGGAAGATATGAAGATGTTCTATAGGAATTTCAGAGAATAGAGAATAAGGGAGCAAAATTGCATGATGGAATACATAAAATCACATATTGAGGAAGAAACTGGAAGCGTAGCTCTCCAGTCCTATGGAGATGACCTTTATGTAATGTGTAAGAAACAACCAAATGCAGATGTTTTATTTATACAAAACCAAATGGGATGAAGTTAAATGATTTTTAATTTAGCCAAATCACAGATAATTCCATTGTTGTGCAAGGAGAGTTTTAATCTAGGAATTCTTTTTGTCTGGATTTTGTTTTTTTGTTTTTGTTTTGGTTTGGTCTTTTTTGTTTAGTTTTTTGCTTTTGCATTTGCAAATACTTAATATTTTATATTTTGGACATTCCCCCTGCTCAGTTGTGACTCCCAGATGAAATAATCCTCCTCTTCTTCCCTTTAAATAATTCAGATAGCATACATTTAAAAATATGAAAATCCCAACATAAATGTGCCAGAAGTGCTTTTAAGGTAGGAGGTTGTTCTGCTTTACTATGGGAAAGACGCATCTCTAAATGGTAATGAGGCTTCATCAGTTCTGGGCTTACAAACACCAAGTCTTAGGGATGCTTTGTGGAAGAACTGTGGGGGATCCAAGTCCAGGACTGTCTTCCCAGCGTCTTACATTAGAATGGTTTGGATTGGAAGGAGCCTTAAAGGTCATCTTGTTCTACCCCTGCCATAGCAGGGACACCTTCCACTATCCCAGGTTGCTCCAAGCCCTGTCCAGCCTGGCCTTGGGCACTGCCAGGGATCCAGGGGAAGCCACAGCTTCTCTGGGCACCCTGTGCCAGGGCCTGCCCACCCTCACAGCCAGGAATCCCTTCCCAATATCCCATCTACCCCTGCCCTCTGAAGCCATTCTCCCTGTCCTATCACTCCATGCCCTTGTTCAAAGTCCCTCTCCAGGTCTCTGGGAGCCTCTTTAAGTACTTTAAGGGGTTCTAAGTTTCTCCCTGGATCCATCCCTTCCCAAGGATGAACACTCCCAGCTTTTTCAGTCTGTCCATACCATAGCAGAGGGGCTCGAGCCCTTGAAGCATCTTCGTGGCTTCCTTTAAATTTGTGCCAACAGCTCCAGGTTTTCCTCAAGTATGTAGGAAAAACCTTTTGGGATTAGTTTCCTTTTTTGGTAGTGGGACATTTTTTGTTGAGAAATACTTACCTGCTGCAGAGTAGTTTTGGATACTATAAAATAAGATACCAGGATGTTTTTCAAACAATGTTGCAGGCAGTAACAACAGCCAGGAAGAAGGAACTAGGTATTAAGTTGAATCATCCAGTCTGTGGTAGATTTTAGAGTGAATTCCTCATAAAATGGTGCTATTTTCCTTTAAGATGACACCTAAGTGGGTCAGGCTTGCAGAAAGCTGGATTTGTCCATCCATGGCCTGCTGTATGTATTTCTTGCCCCCACACAACCCTGGGACTCATCATCAGACCTCATCCTCTCTATTTTCATTAGTGCCCAACCAGCCATGGGAGTAGTGATTCCATAGAATGGAAGGGTCTTGGGCTGGAAGAGACTTTAGATCACCTTTTAGTGGTGTGTGATGTCTCACCACCAGAACCCTCATCTTTCCAACTGTGCTTCCTGACCAGCTCTTTTTGTCTGGGGGCCACAGGTCTCCTACTGCTGGTTTTGCAGCAGTTGAGGAGCCTCAGATTTAATTTCTCCAGGATGGATTTGGTTTTAGGTACGTTCCCCTCTCTGTGACAGAATACTCACCATGAATGCTCAAAAAAACCCCCAAGCTATTCACAGCCATATTGTCCTTTGAACTCTTTAAGCATTTTCCATCTACAGCTGATGGTTCTCACAGGTGTTAAATAGAGAAAAAGGCAGATCTTCCTTCCCTTGGTCACTTTGATGTGCTAAAAGGTGGACCAGTCTATGTAGCTGTGCAGGTATTGCCACAAATGTGCTGACATTTAGTGTAGCTAAATAGCTGCACCATATCAAATATATATATATTTTTTTTTTTTTAAGGAGTGTATTTGAATCTCATACACCATAGAAAAGATATTTTAAATGTACAGATTGATATGTCTGTGTAAAGCAGTGAAAGAATATGTATGTTTTTCTGGTCACCCGTGCTCAAGAAAGATTAATTTAAACTGTGAAACAGGTGTAGAGAATTGCTGCTAGGATGATTAGGAGAATCTGTATTATGAGAGCAGATTAAAAGAGTATGGTTCACTTGTCCTAGCAAAATAAAGGTTGAGAAGGGGATATATGTTAATCTTTATAAATACAGTCAGAGGATAAATGCCATGAAAGAGGAGGAATTATTTAAGTTTCAGGATAATCCTTACAACATCCACTAGGTATAAATTGGTCATTATTAAATGACTGAGACTGGAAGTGAAAAAATGGGTGTGGAGGGTGGTTCCTTGGTTTGATTTTTATTTCCCAGAGAAACATTTAATTGTGAAATGACTGTTGAGATACTATTAAAATGCAAGTTTGATAAATTCATAGAATGGTTGGTTCAACAATATAGGAGTAGTGCCAGGCAGCTGCAGATGTTTGCTGTGATGATATCCCCAAAATGAAGGTGAAAAAAGATGGACAATGAGTTGGTCACTTGGTGACTTCAGTCTTGAGACCTGAACTGATCTGTGAAGGAGATCCTGAGTTTCCAGCATCTCTGCAAGACCCAACAGCCCAGCCTGTTCTGTGTTCTGCACAGTGTCTGTCTTGTAGATCATTAATCACATTTCATAAATGAGCAGTGTCCTGCAAGGTACGTCCAGCTTGTCTGTCCAAGCCCTGACTGCATTTGGGATGGGCTGAATTTTCATTAGTCGGATTCATAATGACCATTGTGGGAAGGGAAAAAAAGTGAGAGGAACGTTTTTGTCTGACTGTACTGGGTTCATCTGGATGTTTTAGTGCTTTTAAATAAAACCACATCATGCCCAGTGCTTTTTGTCCCTCCTATTCTTTGCATTTGCAACAAGTGAGTTTTTGAGACATCACTCTTAGAATCATAAAATCCTGGAATGGTTTGGGTTGAAAGAGCCTTAAAGACCATCTGGTTCCAAGCCTCTGCCATGGGCAGGGATGTCTTCCACTAGACCAGGTTGCTCCAAGCCCCATCCAGCATGGTCTGGAACTCCTTATGGGATGGAATGTCAGCAAGTTCATGGATGTTGTTGTTTTTTGAAAGCCTGGGCATCCCTCAGAAGACAAGTAGAAGTGGTGCCAAAAGGGTTGACAACCACAGGGATTTGGGAAAGCATTAGGTGAGATGTGTCTCAGTAAAAACCATCTTCAGGCAAAATGTTTGAGTCTTGTGGCTCTCTAAGCATCCTTCTCCGTTTTGCCTCAGTTTACTTTTGCTCACTGAAGCATTTGGATAAAATTACTCTGTTGAGCTCCTTGGAGTCAGAATGAGTTTATTTTATCTTTCTTATTTTGATGAGTCTGTAGGGCACTTTCATCCTTGTGTGTAGAGCAGTTTTAATACTAAAACTGCCTCAATCTGTGCTAGAAGCAAATGGAGGACAGCAAGAAGAGCTTTTTTGTGCAGTAATTCCATTCAGTGACTGAAATTCTGTCTGTCCTTCCTCAAACTTCATCGCACGTCTCTTGGATTCGGAGTTCACTTGTGTTATCTGCCATCTGAGTTTGAATTACCCATCTTGAGTGATGTGACTATATATGGAAAAGAGAGCATTTGACCCTTTTTGCATGCCTAAACTGTTGTCTTTTTGTTGCCAATGAATGGAGGGATCAGCTGACAGGGTTCCTGGTATATGAGTCATGATGAAAAATTTAAAAAGAATATTTAGAAATTATAAAAGGTAAAAGATTTTTCTTTTGATTTTGTTTTCTAGTGAGACCTTGTGTGATATCCATAAAGTTGCCTGATTTCAGGATGTATTTTTGGTAGTAAACCAGTGTATGTCTGGTTCTGGAAGCAGCTGAGCTCTTTTCAGTGGTACCCAATGCTGGACTTGTCAGCACATCTATACATTGGCGACTTATTATTCCACAAGCATCACTTCATTTGGGCTGGCAGTAAGTCCTGTTCAGTCATTGTGCTGCAGAGGAATGTTTAAAGCTGCGATGTGCATTGGAGTCTGTTTGTTTGCAGCAGCTGATTTGCCTAAGCTTTGATGCGCAGTCACTTTCTGACATTTGTGTATTTCAGCAGTGAACAATGTAAACTCATTTTCTGAGCACTTTGATTACTTGCACATAGCAGTGCCCATGGCATGTGACAGAGAAGAGCACTCTATCCACTAATCAGATAGATATGCTTCAAGCGTATTTACACAAAATAATGAAAACAGCTGTTAGATACCTTTAAACTTGAGTGTGTTTTGTTATTAATCTACTAGCCCGTACACATGACACTATAATTCTTCGCTCACTCAAGTTGCCTTTAATGACACAGTAATAAAACGGAGAGGGATGAAAGTAATGGAATTGTAGAATGTAATGCCTCAATTGTTCTACAGTGTCTTCCTTTTTGCCAAAATAAACCACAATTAGGTCCATATGGTGTTTTGAAGTTTTCAAGCAATGACCCTAATAAAAAGTAATGAATTTCTGACAAAAGAAAGCATGGTGCTCTTTTAAGCAGATATCTTTGCTATTGATCTAGTTATGATTGCAGACTGATATGCTAATAGAAGAAGAAAGGTTCAACGTGCCTGGTACAAGCACTTTCATTTGTGGTTTATTTTATTCCTATGAAATTCAGATTGAAAAGGTAGAAACATGTTGTAATCCATCAGTTATGACTCCCTTTTAAAAGACCTACTATAAAGAAAACAAATGGATTTTCCTTGAGGAAAAAATGGAGAGCATTTATTAACTTGGAATTCCTAAAGTGAATGCTAACTAGGAGGATGCCTTACAATGATGAAGATACTTTGTTTGCATGTATGAAATTTGACTCGAGCACTTCAGTGTCTTCAGAGGTTCAAGCTCTGGTACTTACTTTTCTCTCTTTTAACCTTTTTTGAATTGGAGTGATATTCCTGTTCATGTAGAAAATCAAAGTATCTGCAGAGCAGTTGTTGGGTAAGTGGAGATACTCAAACACAATGACAAGGATGTGCAGCTGATCCTCCTGAATAGCTGTGGGCAACCAATAAACAAGTTTGGTGTGTCAGCATTATTCCAGTGCAGTAATAGGGATGCCTGAAGTTGGGGTAATATAGTTGTAATAAAGACAGAAGGAAGGTTCTGGAAGCAGATACGAAGAGAAAATAAGTGGCTGATTTGATGGACCTTCTCTGCTAGAGGTTGTTGAATGAGTGTTCATCCCACATACACAGAGTCCTGAATTCCTCAGTTGAAAAGCATCTGCTGGGTAATGTGTGTTATTGCCATTATTTCACTCCAATAGGAGTAGCTGAGCCCTGCAGTCTTGCAGTGTGAAAGTATTCAGAGCATCTTGTCAAACTAATCTACCTTGTCTAACATTAATCACCACTAGAAACTGTCTTGGAGTGGCTGCTCCATGGTAAATTAGGAGTCCAGCTATGTAAAGGGCTTCATTCTCTATTGCATGTTGTCCTTCTGTTGAGCTGCCTCTCATATTTCCCACTCCAGTCCAAACTGAACCTTTGGAAAATAACTGAATTTCGGCCTCAACAACCTGTGCCATTTTTATTCATATTTTGCCAACTTCTGCATTGGTAATTTTTCCATCTCTATGTATCACATAGGTGTGGGTCGTTACTTTGTTAATTTTAATAGGAAAGAGTCTTGTTCATGGGTAGAACTTTGTTCTCCTCAAGGTATCTGACTTTTATAAGCAGAGTAAGTGAATTCATGGAATCACAGAATGGTTTGGGTTGAAAGATCATCTCATTTCATCCCCCTGCCATGGGCAGGGACACCTGCCATTGGACCAGGTTGCTCAATTGCTATTTATTCCACCACTTTTCTTTCTGAAAATACTCTGGTTTCATTTCTTACATTCTTATGTTGGCTTCCTTGAGATGCGAATGATTAATTTGCTTTATTGTTAATATGTTTAATAGCATTTGAGTGGGGCTTAGGAACTGGGACTTGCCTTCTTTAGGAGGAAGTGTACTACAGGAAAAATAATTTCCCTTCAGATTGTAAAATCTTGATTATTTATATTATTTTGAATTCTAGTAATAGGAACACAAAACTGAAAATCTTCACCTGCCTTCCTGTAATTAAAATATTTTGAACTGTATTTTTTCTTGCCTCATTTTTTTATGTTAAAAGCTTTAAGAAATAGTCTTATGGTGTGAAATAGGTTCAAATTTTAGACTGGCTTTAAGTTATATCAAAAAAAAACATCGAGTTTGGTTAGCCTAGGAAGTGTTTAGAATGTTCCAGTTTCCATAGCCAGTTGTAAATGAAATTTGTTGAATTTTTCACCCTTACTCAGCAGGTTCTCCAGTGAAGCTGGATAGAAGCAATTAAAATTCCCCCCTGTATCATAAATAATAACAAACATGTTGAAATATTCTCAATATTGGAAAAGACTGAGAAAAGGGTGTGAACCTTCAGATGTTTAACTAAATCCTTTATTTATTAAAATATAAGGACGTACTTCTGCAAGGTTGTCCTCTCGTGAGAAATCTAAAGACCATCAGGTGACTTTTGAATTTCTGGCTTAATTTTTACTTAACTCAGTGAGATCATTTCAGATTCTGAGGTATTTTAAATTCTTAAAACACCTGCAAAGGCTTCTATGAACTTTTGAAATTCAAAGTTTTGACTGTCTGTGGTATCCCAAGTTTTGTCATTAGCCTGGAACAGCAATCACTCTGAGCCTGCTGATTGTGTTTTTATTTATTGAGCGTAAGTGCCCAAAATATTCTCAGTCTTGTATTTTTTGGGCTTTCACTGGCATGATGATAATACCAGGTACATCGTGGTACTTTCCAACACATGAAAATAATGCAGCCAGTATTTTAGAAGCATTTATTAGCAAAAAGATAAGAAACCAAGGTTTCTGATGTTTAATAGAAGTGTGCCTGAGCACATAGGGACAGTTCTGTGGGTGACTGACTGCAGTCATGTAGGTTTTCTCTGTCTGCCTTTGTGTTTGCAGTACCAGCTCCTTAATGGGCAGTTATATTATTGCAGAGTTCTTAGTAGTGGGCCAAAATATTTTATTATAGATCTCTTGTAGAATTTTCAGTCCTTCATGGAAATCCCAAACGTTTTTTACTTTTTGACCTGCTTCAATGTAATTTTTTTTTTAGAGGTGTGCCATGGCTTTTATTTAATTTTTTTCTGGTATTTTTGATACGTTCAAGCTCCCGTAAGATCAATGTCCATTATTGTGTGATGATCAGGGGTGATGATTTTTAGCAGTTGATTGAGGGGATAAGTTTAAGGAAACATTTCTTGTACTGTGTTTTTGGAAACACAGGCTGGTTGTAGAGGTTACGTTCAGGGACTAGTACGGCAGCATTTGGGTAAATTGGGATATAAACAAACATCTGTTGCAGGAATGTAGAAATGACATCATAAAGAATGTATGCAAAAACTTAATTGAAAAAGAATGATGCAGAATTGCAGCATGACTTTAAGTCTGAATTGATTTTTTTCTTCAGAGTGAAAGTGGGATTTCTGTGCAACATTCCAATACTATAAAGTATTTAAAATGTAATGTCCTATTAATGTCCCTAAAATGTAGACTCTGGGTCACCCAATAAGAATAGTAGTTACAGTAATACAGTATATGTAATATGCAATTATCTTGACAATAGTTTTATTTTTTCAACAATTTTGTCATAAAAGAGCAGTAAGATACAATGAATTTGATTCATTTTGTGTGTGTGAATCATTTAATAGGCCATTACATCTACTATATTAGACTCCATTCTCCTTTCAGAGCTTTTCATTATAAGGCTGTCTTTAATGGAAAGAAGTTTAACCTTCCCTCCCAGATAGATTGAACCCCATAACAGTGTAAACATTCTCATTATAAAATAAAATCCCCTTCCCCAAGGGCAGCACTATAATTATGTTGCAGAGTGTTGTACAAATGTTTCTCTTAAAAAATGTTGTCTCATTCTTGTCCTCAAGTTTTTATCATTTTCATTTGTGAAGGGAATCAATAATGCTTTAAAATCGTAATTTAATAAAATAAATATGATCTGATTATTTTTTAATTTTTTGAAGTTATTTTAATCAAGTTTGAGAAGAAGTCATCAGTAAAATTGCTGTTGATTTATAAATAGGATAATTAGAGGCTTTCCTCCTAAGTACTGTTCACTGGCATTGTGGCTGTTTTTATTGCCTAGTCAAACCTCTTCATTCAATTTTAAAATTGCCTTTTGAATGAACTGTGCTATGAGCTTGCCAAATAGTGTCACCATTAATACCTTACCTCCTCTATTTCATTGTCCAGTCTGTAAATGCACAATAAATTGTTTGATAAGGAGGTCAATGAGGTTGTAGCAGTTTTTAAGTGAATTACGGCCGAACGTTTCGGATTATGTCACGCTCTTATTGTAGCGCTGGGCGTAAAAGGTGGTGATACACTGTGTGGGAGATCATTTGGTGGTGTTGCTCCAGGACTAGACACAAATCAAGAAGAGCAGGTTCTCTACTGCTCTCTGTGTAGAGAATAGAGTAAAAAAAATGCACCTTATTAATCCAATTTACAATTCTCCACTGTGTCCCTTAGTCCAATTAAGGAAGCTCTCAGTAGCAGGTGCACAGCACAAGGATGGGTTAGGACAAAGACGTCTGCAGGCAGGAGATTGTTTCACTGCTTTGGTTATTGAAAAGCTGCTGTAGCATTCCTAAAACATCTCTAACCAGCATTCTGGGTGTTTATATCTCATGTCTCATCAGGAACTTGGTGGCATTTGGGTTTTCTTGGATGCATGAGGAGTGGCTGAGGGAGCTGATGGAGGAAAGGAGGCTCAGGGGGGATTTTGTCGCTCCCCACAACTCCCTGACTGGAGGGTGAAGCCAGGCAGGGGTCGGGCTCTTCCCTCAGGTGACAAGGTGACAGGATGAGAGGGAACATCAGGAAAGGTTTAGGTTTGATATTAGGGAAAAATCCTTCACCAGAAGGGCTGTCCAGCCCTGGCGCAGGCTCCAGGGCAGTGGAGTCCTCATCCCTGGAAGGATTTAAGAGCCCCGCGGGGACACGGGTGGCTTTGTCATTGCTGGGGGGATGATTGCACTCAATGATCGTAGAGGGCTTTTCCTCTAAATGATTCTGTGATTCCGTCACTGATTCTGGAGAGCTGTGCCAGGTTGGTGTCACCATTCCAGCAGCTCCTGCACTGCTGCCTCACCCTCACCAACCCTGCTGTGCCTCGGGAGCTGCTCCGTGCCCGGGCTGGGGCTCCCACCCAGGCACGTCCCTCCCGCGGCGCGCGAGCGCTTCGGAAATAGAAACGTAAAAGGCGAAAGTAAGAAACTTTGTGCTTGTTGAGTCTAAAAGAAAGTCTGTTTGTGTGTGTCTCTCCCTTTGTAACAGAAGGAATGTTTCTTATGTTTCTGTCTTCAGACAGTTGGCACACATTTCATCTCAGCAGCTGCTTTCTCTTAAAGTGCAGTAGAGTGTAGGACTGTAGTGACACTAGCATTAATACTTCACATTCTGCTATCATATGCTGTCACTGTGAAATATGGATCTAGGTTACATGTGTTTGCAGACTTTGTACTGCTGAATTATGAAAGCTGACTCCGTTGGAGGATTGTGTTGTATTCAGAGACTGTGAACTGAACAATAAATGAATGCAGGCAGAGACTCCCAGTCATAAGCAGCATCCTCCTTTTTGGCCTAATTGAGACAATAGCTTTAAAATGCAGAATTGCCAAATAAAACTTCGCTGTTGACTTAGGTAAATATATTTAGCAGGCATTTAAATATGTCTCTTGTGGGCACCTTTTAGTTGTTATCCTCAACCTTGTTTAAATATTATTTTTAAATCCTGGTCTTCTGAATGGGATGAATTACTGCAGATGAATAAAGTGGATTGCAAAAAGTACTACTGCTGCCTGCCAGAAGAAATTATTTGGAACAATTAGTTATTTTAGTTATCAAGACTTAGTGTGTACCCATAAATATAACTCTGCAATTCTTTTTATATGTCTGGATTGCTATATGAGGGGTGAGGAGCTGCACTTTATTTATTTCTAAATGTATAAAGCTAATACATGATGAAAATATCAGTTGAAATGTTAGGAATCATTGCACATGGGAACATGGAGGGGTCAGCTCCTGACCCTGCTGAAGTCACCAGAGGCTGGGCAGTATCTGAAGGGTAAGCAAAGCTGCTGGAAAGGAGACTATTGGAAATATTTTAAATGAAAGTTCAGCACAAGGAAATACCTGGGAATCTGCAGGCAATTCTTTATACAGGTTCATGTACACAATTACTGTGCTGGAAATGTTAATCAGTGTGTTGGTTAAACTCAGATTTCTTTGGTGCCTGAAGATCTGTCAGAAAATGATTTTATTTTTTAAAATCAGGTAGCCTTAATTTCAGTGATAGTGTCACTGATGTGACTATACACTGGCAATTAAACTGCAAGTTGATTTTCCATGTACTGCCACTGATCGTCAGGAATTAAACCCACGTGCAGAAATCTGGCATTCAGTGTAACACTCTCCATTTATTTTCAATTTTTACCTTTGAATATCAGTGTGTACAAAAGGATGGAATGAACAAACAATATAGACAGATAAATATAGCTAGCATTAGGGTATGTGGCTGATAAATGATCTTTGAACCTCCTCTTGAGGAGCTTCCAGTGTACTTTAATCAGCACTTTTACCATGAATGGTCTAATGTTCAGAATAATGTTAGAATTATTGGCTTTGGAGAGTGTGGGAAAAAAAAGCTTGATCTTACTGAACTTGCCTGTGTATTTTAGTGTTTTGGATGTGTGGGATTTGTATCATCTACCCACAGAATGTGATGTGAAGTGGTTGCTGTCACAGCTCTTCCCGTGTTAGTTTTGATGGTTCTTTTGTATCTGATTCTTAAGTGGGAAGGTGGGGTTGTATCCTCTCTCAGCAGTGCTGTTCCTGTGCTTCCCATAACAACCTTCCCATTGTCACCTCATCCCCTGAATTCTTTTAAATTGCACCCAGGTTCATGTGAAGTTTAAATGTGCTCGTCAAGGATTTTCCTAGACTCGAAACCACACACTTCTAATTCTGTGCTCTAACAGGGCATTGTTCAGCTGGTTGGAAAGAGGTGAAACACATAAACAATTTTATCAACAGAATTTAACCTATTAATGACACAGGCTGGAGGTAATATCTCCGTGCTCTCTCAGATCCCCAGCTGTGTGCATAATAAATCATGAAGGTTTTTAGGTGCTCACTCATTTTTGGGGCAGCAGGCAGCTGTATCATCAGTCTTCTCTTCTTTGCCTGTCTTCTCATAGCCATCGAGGATTTTTTATTCTGTAGGAACTTTGCTGGGCTGAGGTTTATTTTTTAATATGGGGAAATAAAATGCTAATAAATTTCAAATTTTCAATCATCTACATCTATTTTCCTGTCAACTTGAAATCATTTTCTTAACCTGACAGATCTGTGGCTTTTTCTCATTCAAAAGAATGAGGATAATATGTTGATGTTCTCATAAACAACACCATTTTGTAGTTCATTGCTTTTATTCATCTTTCTAAAATATTCTTGTATTTGTCAAAATATTTCTGTGGTGTGTGACAGAAGAAACATCAGTAGAAACAGGATGAACGGCATCATTTTTCTGAAGTTTTGGGTGTCTGTTTGTAGAATATTGAGTGAATCTACTGTTAAATGTATAGAAAATTCCCCTGGGGTGGATTATTGTACTGGTTAGAAGGCAGAGTTGATGTACTCCACCTCTGATTGATATGGTCTCATAGTTAAATTGCACAGCTTTTAGAATAATAGCCATGGCAGCGTTTACCAGCCAAATAAAATCGTCACTTTTCTGTGGGATGGTGGTGCAACAGTTATGCCTCAGTTCTGCCTGTGAGGGGGAATGGCCTTAAGATGGAGGCAGATTTAGATTAGATCTTAGGAGGGAACTCTAAGGGTGGAACGAGGTGAGCTTCAATGTCCCTTCCAACCCAGACCATTTGATGATTCTAAGTTACATTATTTATCAGGACTTTTAAACAGGGAGCAGTTCCTTTAGTTTAACACACCTAAATTGTGTAAGCTGTACATTTTATGGTGCTAATTGGAGAAACCATAAAAGCACTGTGACATCTCTGGCATCTGCCTCCTGGTTCCTCTGCCAGGGTTTGTGTTGTGACCTCTCTTTAGTTACCACCTTTACAGCAGGGCAGCAGTGAGGATGCAGAGATGCTGCAGGTCATACAGGGTTCTTCTGGCTGAGGGAGGGGACAAATGAGGAACTGAGTGAAACTGGAGGCTCTGGGACTGTGGATGTCGATGGGGATGTGTCCTCAGAGCTGCCTACATACTGCCACTATTAATGGTAGCATGTGCTACAAATACAGCACGAGGCAGCAGTGTAAAGCTGAGATGTAGGAAGTAAGAACTTGCCTTGTGATGGAAGCCAGCAGAGCTGTTTGAATGTGGAAAGAGGTTGTGGGTTTTTTCTGCCTTTGAGATATTCTGGCACATTTACACTGCTGCTGTCTGCTTTCTGAAGTTCCTGACCCCTCCCAGGGTGCTGGACCTCCCGTGTCTGACTGGGAGGTGGTGGCCTTCATCAAGCCACATAAATGTAAAGATCCTCAGTGCCTTTCATCATCAGAAATATCCTCAGAGCTGATCTAGCATGCAGTATTTCAGAGATTACTGTGTAACACCACAGAGAGGTGATGAGCGAAGTTCTCAAGCCCCAGAGGACTGAACTACGAAACCACATTTCTAAACAGATTACAAGTATTTGTCATCAGCTGGTTTCCTATGAAGGATTGAGCAGAAGTCCTTTACACGTGTGTGCTCATGCATGCCTGTGTGTGCACACGCTCTTGAGCTTGTAGGAACCCAGCCTGCTCCGTTGTTTTATTTACTAATCATCAAGATTTTCACATTGCAAGCGGGACCTGTTTCTGGGGCAGTCTAAGCTAAAGACTGAGTTTTTGAGACAGTCTTAGAGTTTATTTTTTCCTTTCTTCTCCCTCATTAGGGGCTCATGGTCATGGAAGAAACTCTTCAAATGCATGGACTTTTGAGATAGTTCAAAAGAATTGAGCCATAGTGTCTGAGACAGCACCAAAGTTGATTATTTAGGCAGGTTTATCAGCAAAGTGGTTGAAAAGGAATCCCTCTGATGTTCCCTTAATTCCTTTGTTACATCAATTCACAAGACAACACCTATATTTTGTGCCTTCCATAGGAATCCTAAATTTCTGTTAAAATCCCAACCACACAGAGACATTTTTCAGCCCATGTTGGTGCTCCTACACCAGGATCCTGCTCAAGGCAGTGTCAGAAAGGCAGTTTGTGTTCTCCAAATAAAGGTTTGTGTTATGGGCAGTGCTGTGTCCACCAGACACTTATTTTCTAAACTTTTTAAAATACAACCAGAAAATGAGCCTTTTATAATGCAGACCTAAAGGCCCTTTCCAGCACAGCTGGGGTGAGTCCATTAAGCACATGAAAGTGTTTTAACTTTGACATGGATTCCTTAATCCTGAAAAATAAGCATCTGATTCTGACAGAGACTTCATTTTATTGATGAAGCCAAACTGCCAAGTAGATGCAGCATTTGTGAGTTGCCTTAGTTGGGTAGCAAGAGTGCCATAAATCTTATAACCAAAATAACAGTATAATATTGGGCTGAATACACAGATTTTTCATTTTTTATACAGCTCAGAGATCTTTGTTTCCTCATGACTGTGGTCTGCTCCCTGGGAGGTATTTGGGTGCAGAAGGCAGAGATGGTTTCTGAATGGTTTCTTTGAGCATCCCTGGTTTGTGCACCAGATTTTCACCACACCTAAAGATCTGCAGTTCCCTGTAAACCAGTGATAGCAACTTGTATCATCTGAGAGTCTGATTCCTTCTTCCAGCCATGGAACACTGTCCATAGACTTAAAAAATGGCAAATTCGTTCCTCAGCTTTTCCAATGCCATATGTTGGTGTCATCAATATCATAGGAATAATCAAGGACAGTTTTTTGCCCTCTGTAACTTAAAATAAAAGCTGGTGAATGACAGGCATGCAGGAGAGTTTCAGAAGCAATGTTGAAACTTAACTTTGGTGAATGGCAAGTAGGACAAATGTGCAGTTATTATCGAGTTAATTAAATGGTTCATAAGAGTCAAAGTGTTTTAAATACATCATAAAGTACAGGAGGTCAGAAACTTGAAAAACCTAGTAATTTAAGTCAATATTGAATAATAGGTATATGAGGGTCCTCTTTTAAGGCACTCAGTCAAAAAATCCTCTTTACAGGAGGATTGTACCTCAAATGTGAGAGGAGACTTCAAAAAGAGCCAGCAGAAAAAAAAAAAGTGATTTTTTTTTCACACAAGGCTTGTGATTTCTGTTGCCCTGTGATGCATAAACGAAACTTGGAGAAAAGTTTTTTGGTTTGTGATACTAATTTCTTTTTTGTATTTTCACTGTTTTTTTTAATCTTGAAGACTGTAAAATGTTTAGGCTATTTGCACCCAAACAAACACAGGGAAGACCAATGTGTGTTAGAGCAATTTCATTTTCATCTTCTGCCCTTTGACTGTAAGGGGTATTGAGACAAAGAGGCAAATCTGTCATCTGACTTGTTCTTATTTATTAGCTGAACAAGATCAACACTGGTTAATAAAGCAAAGCCAACGCAAACCTCACCAAA
>NC_086252.1:35522051-35542051 GCF_021018805.1 Prinia subflava | reverse complement strand
ACTCATTTTAAAAACCAGATCCAGAGCTCAGTAAATGCATGAATTCCTTGTGTTAAGGCTCAGATTGGTATTAATTGAAGCTGTAGCCTGGGTGAGAAGTGCGGGTAGATTAAATCTGGAAAAAAAAAGCTGTGATAATATTACTTAAAAAAAAAAAAAAAGAAAAAGAATGGAACAATCATTGAATGAAGCATCGAGAAACAAACCTGCCAGACAAGTGCCATTATGATTTTTCAAATGGGCATGTAAGCTCGATGTCTCGTTAGATTAAATTGTTATGGATGTCCATCCATCTGTGGAAAAGATGGTTATTTCTGGTCAGGGCATTGCCTTCCCTTTCTAGTGCATATCTTGCTAATACCAATCATCCCTGTGTCACCTGAGGATCAGAAAGCTGAAATGCACATCATCTGCAACTGTTTTGGGGACTTTGTTTGAAAGTTGAACCTTGCTTTCAATCCAGCTCCGTTCCAACCATAATTGTATTATGGAAACTCAATCAGCCCTGAGTTCGGGGAGCCAGCTTTGAAGTGGCTGGTATCAAATTTTTTTTTTGAGATCTGCTTAAATTAAAAAAAAAAAAAAAAAAAATAGGGCTTAAACACGGTTGGTTTTTAATGAGACTTCAACTTCTAAGTGCTTAAGTCCATTGTGAAGCTGGAAATTAGGCTCTGAGGATACTTGGTTCTTTGGAGTTCAGTTTAGACACCTGATCCCACATCATCCTTCTTTGAGAATAGCATTGAAAATGGCTTTTTCTGAAGAGACTGGTTTTAAAAGCAGATCTATTTGTAAAAGAACCCCAGACTGATTACTTGCTTAAAAAATCATCTTTCTCTGTTGCTGTTTCTTCAACTCAGTAAAAACCAGGTGGCTTGAAGCTCCTGTTTGAGGGCCAGCACACCTTTCCCACCAGGAAAGGAGCTTCTACCATGTTAAATTATTTCCTTCTCATTACAGGCCAACAAATTTGGGTCATCCTGTGTCCTCTTTATAGTCTTGTTTGAGACTATAATACCCATTTGCCCCTCTCTTTTAAATCACTTTTCCAGCAGAAGGTTTTGCATTTTGGATGTGGGGGGCTGTCTTATCCACAGTTGTAAGCCAGGAAATGTCATTAAAAGAATCATAGGAACATATAGTTTGGAAAAGCCTTACAGGATCTTCGAGTCCAGCCATTAACTGTAAGGAGATGGGAGCTACTTCAGTTCTCTCTCCACTGAAGAGCTGCATAACTTTGGGCAAAACTCTTCCCCTTCTTCACTTACCCTACGGTTGAAATGGGGCTAATAAGGCTTATAATTTGTATGCTTAGTATGCAAATTGGCAAAATAAAGCATGCTTAAAAAATGGCCAAGGAACTTGGAAAGCTATTTTTCCTATTAAATCTGGAGAAGAAGAAAGTTGCAAAACGTGGTCATCTAATTGCATCCTCACCAAGCATGTGGTCCAAGTGCAAATGTGACTCCTGTGTATAAATCCCTTCAGAAAGTCTATTTTGCCCCAAGAGGAATGGGAGCACACTCAGCAGACTGCAGGAGGATGGGATGCTTGCAGCATTTCTTTGCAGCATAATTGCAGCCTCAATGAACCATGAATCCAGCCTAATTAACATAACTGGAACCACAGCAATCATGCTGCCATTCAATTTAGGTTTGGAACATTCCGGTGGAGTAGCACAATTCTGCTGTTTATTGTTGAGACTCTGTGGAGAAGTGTCCACTTGCTTTCTTGCTGCTGCCTTGGTGAATTTTTATTATCTCAGGAGAGCTTGGGAACTTCAGAAATGGAAAACCATTGGCTTGATGGTTCCATTACTGAATCTACAAATAACTTTTTATTACTTCCTGCAAAAAGGTACTTAGACTGTTTAGTATATTGTAAAACTCAAAGATAGAAGTACCAAATTTCTAAGTTAGACACAGGTTCTGAATTGTCTTGGATAGCTAATGGCAAATAATTCTACGACTTTTTTGAGTTAAAGGACTACAATTCCAGAATATTAAAAATAGTATCTATTACTTTTTATAATCACTATACCTAAGAAAAACCTTTTATTAGGAAAAAAATGGATTTTTTTTTGATGTTGCTCTGTAAAAAATGTGTCTTACTCTTCTGTTGGTTGTGCTGCAGTAAAATCAGGAAGCCACAGAAGTATATCAGGTACCACTGGTCCTGGCATTAGGGCAAAATAACCACCTTTTTGGGACAGAGAAGCCAAGGGACTGCTGAAAATAGCAGTAGGTGAAAAATGGAACTGGAGGTGGAGGGACAAGGAGGTTTCCTACATCTCTTGGCCATTAGATGATGGTACTCAGTGCTGGCACTGAATGGTCACAGCTTGGATGGGTGAATCACAGAGTCAGTGAGCTTGGAAAAGCCCTATAAGATCATTGAGACCAGCTGTGGTTTGGAAATTCCAGAAAAACACTCCAAGGTGGTTTTCTGTTTTGAGAATTCTTTGTCTTTGTTTGATGATTCTTTGATTTGTAGCATTTTCCTTGGATGTAGCTTTAGCCCTTTCCACTGATTCGGAAAACTCTGTATTCCTGTTGACTCCCAGACACTGAATTTCCAATTTTTTGGGGGTTTTTTCCCTTGAAAGTTAACTCTGAATTCTGACAGTTTCCACTCTGAGCATCTCAGTATAAATTTAGGAACTCAAGGCCTCATTTTGGGCTCACTTATTTAGTTTTCTACAAGTTGTAACTGAAAGTTAACAATTATTTATAATGAGAGGTACCTGATGTAGACTATACCCTCTCAGTTTGCATTAATTTGTTTTTAACATCCTGTGTATAACTCAGAGCAGTCTACAGACAACATGTTGTATTATTGTTAAATAAGGAAATGAAGAAATCTGGCTTCCCACAGTGACTCCTCTTCCCTCCAGCCTCTCAGCAAATCCCCCTGGCTGTGGGAGGCTCTGGGAAGTTCTCTGCTATAAATCTGGGCTTTAGGTGTTGGTTAGTCATTCCCAGGAGGCTTCGTACACGTTTTAGCTGAGACTCTCCAGTTAAACATTTATTAAAGGCGGGGTCAATCAAAGGGCTGGCTGCAGCTGAGGAGGAGCTGAAGGAAGTGCAGAGAACAGCTCAAGTGGTTGGTTCCTGGAAGAGCTGAGCCTGTGATTCATCCCTTTGGAAGCGAAGGAGGAGAAAGCAGTGCCAGTTAAATATCACAAAGGGTTATGATAAACACCCAGACGATGGGGAGAGATCGCGGTCTTTCAGCATCTTTATTCCCCGCAGCTGTGATGTGTAAGCTCAGGGGGATGACTGAACATTGATACTTTCAGAGTTCAATAGTCACGCTTGTTATTGAAGGCAGTTACTGAGAATTGACAGCAGAAACTATTTCTGAGGGGAGTTTCCAAGCAGAGATCGTATTTCTAGTTTAGTGTGCAACAAACCCAGGATATTTGAATGGTTGTCAGATCTGGGGGAAAGAGAGAATAACTTCTCTGTGGTAAAATATTGCAAAGGAAATAATCAGTCTCCTTCAGAACCAGTGTTCTTTATTGTTTATAGGTGCAAATTCAAAAGTGACTCAGATCAAATGTGTCAGAAGTAATTTGAGTGCTTGGTATTTTAAATCTAATGGCACTGTTTCCACAAAAACTCCTGGCTGCTTTTAAAACATTTATATATACTTTTCTGCCTTTTATACAAATTCATGAAATAAGGTCCTTGAAGACACTGAAAAATTTAAGCTGGTCATTCTTGCTGAAGTAAAGTGATGAAAAAAATGTTAAGAAAATACATCTGTAGACAAATTCAGCCCTTTCCTCTCTATGCTGTTTGAAGATGTGTTCAGGCTGTTTGAGTGCAAAATAATGGCAATTTTTCACCTTTGATATCTATCACCGTTTTACTACTATGAGGTTATTTTTTTAATGAGTCACTACTAGGCACTGAAGAAGTAAGTTAAGGAATATTTTAAGGAGAGGTATATTTAAAAAAAAAGCAAACAACAACACCACCCAAAATTGTACATGAAGACTTTGTTTTGTGTGCCTCACACAGGGAGCTTTAGTAGAGATGGAAAACAGGGAAAGCCTTGGGTAAATGAGAAAAGAAATGGTGGAAAACTAAGGGCATGGTGATGACCAGACAGAAAAAGGAGCTGAAATTCTGTTGTTTTGGGGACTGTGATCTACTGCAGTGAGTGGTGAGCTCCTTTCGGTGAAGAAATTTTCCCAAACCTCTCCTGACACAACTCCTCTCATCCTTTCACTTTTTTTTGGGAGCAGAGCCTGACCCCCATCTGCAGCCCCCTGCTCAGGGAGCTGTGCAGAGCCAGGAGGTTCCCCCTTTTCATCTCCCCAGCCCCAGGAAAATGAGCTCTGAGACACGAACCCCAAAGCCTCTGGCTGCAGTCTCCACTCCCAGCAATTTTCTGAGCATCCAAAGGAGCACAAACCCTATTAAAAAGAACAACAACAAAACAGGACTTTGATTAATTTTAAGGTGATTGCCTCTTAAGAGACTCTGAAAATGGGTTTTCAATTAACAATCTAGTTTACATAAAAGGCACATATTGATGAACATAGTCCATGACTTTTTGCTCAGTCCCATTATTCTCCTCTAATTCATATGCAGAAGCTAAGATTTCCAGTGATCTCACTGTTTACCAAAATCTGAAGGACTTAGAGGTTAATGTTTTTCTCATTTTCTGGTGTGAGTTCCATTTCCATCTTCCCTTTTCTTCACAAAGAACAGTAAAGGAAAAGGAGGAATCTGCTTCCAGAAAGCACCCAAAGGTACTGAGGATCCATCAAGAATTAGCTGGATGCTCTTGTGAGAGCTGAAAATTCCCTTTTTTGGTATAAAATTCTTCTGAATATCTGACAGACAGATATTTGCCTAATCATATTTGTAATTATTTTTAGTGCCAGGTCTCACTGATGAACAAATTTGAGTTGTCCATCCTGCTATGAGCCCTTCTCCTGCAAAAAGCAGAATATTAGTACAAATATGATTGTGAGAACCAAAGGTGATACAGCAGCATAATGAGAGTAAAACAATGTTCTTTTTGCTTATTTATGTCAAAATACTGGTGAGGCACTTCTTAAATTAATCATACAGCCCTCCTTAAATATATCTGATCATGAACCTTACCTTCAAATCAGAGCCAGTTATATGAGAAGAGCTGATTGCACTCAAATTGTGGAGAGGATGTTTTTTCCCTCAGAAATTGCTTCTTTAACAAAAAAAGGGCGTATTTTAAGAATTCTGACTTCAGACAAATAATCCAAAATTGATGCTTGATTGAAGCTAAAGAACCAAACACAATTTATTGCTTGTTCAAAATTGTAGTGAAAATACTACCCTTCTGTTTGAAGGACCTCCTAAAAATATCCCAGTGGTTATTAGTGGTGACTTGAGTCAGTTGGAGGTACAGACAGATTTGGTATCAGAACAAAAAAGAAACACTTAGTATTTTTAAACCCCTGAGGCTGAAAGATCACACAGTGTTGTTATATTTGATGTGGTACTGTCTATCCAAACTTTTTCTGAAAGATAGAACTATTATCTTTTCAGTCTGTAGGTTTGCCATACTATGAGTATATATTAAAATTATTAATTTATTTATGTGTGTGTTTTTAAGCCTTCTCTTCTTGTTAAAGCATTTTTTCCTTAATGCATTAACATGACTAAATGCTGCATAGAGCTGAAGTTCTTGAGTCCACTTTGCCCTGAGTGTGGGTTGGGTTTTCTCTTAGTGAAGGACCTCAGAACATGAAAGTCCAGCTCTGTGCAGATTAGATCTGAATGCAAGGAAAAGCAACAAAGGTCCACAGAATATCTGGAATCTGCAAATACTTCCTGTGCTTAACCTACACTTTCGTTGCGTGACTGTAAAGAACAGCAAATCTTTGTTCTTTCCCCTCTCAGTTCCCATTCAGTCAGCCCAGAGACACAGGAGAAAGGTTTTGGGGAGCAAAGCTGTTATCAGCCTTCCTACAGTTTGCATCTGATTCTGTCAATAGTGAGTACATCAAACCCAGGAGATTACAGACCCTTTTAAACATCAGAAAAGTTTTGCAAAAATTTAAAAAAAGATATACATATATTTAATTTATATGACACAAAAATATGTATATATGATATATGATCATATGACCATATATATTATATAATATATTTATATTGTATTATATATGATATGATTAATATGAACAGAGATGATGAGTGTGAAGTTACTCTATACCTTTAAAGTTGAGCTCATACTTGAGTTAGTAAGAGCCAGAGCTCTGGTTTTGGTTTCATGAGGGAATTACATCTGCTTTAGGTGGAGAAAGAGCAAGAATTTATCTTGCAAAGATCCCAGAACGTTCAAGTGGGGTAATTAGACTTCTAGAAAGTCATAGAATAATATCCTGGGTTGGAAATGGACCCACAAGGGTCATTGAAGTCCAACTCCTAGCCCTGCACAGGACCTCCCCAAGTCAGTCAGGCTCAACCATTTATGAAAAGCTGCTAGGGCATTTCTTGGGTCTATAATCCAGGAGGTTCTGCTAGTCAGCTTTATTTAAGAAAAAGAGGAGAAGATCTCAGAAGGGCCTTTCTTATCCTCTGTGCCTGCCAGGAGGGTGTTGGTCTGGCAGCCTCAGGTCTGGTGGATCTGTGCACAGGTAGGGTTGCTGACCAGAGGTTCAGGGATACATCTGCAGAGTACAGAGGGCTCTAGCCTACAATTACTTGGAGCTAGAAACGTGGAAAGAAAAATACTCCACTGCCTCTCACAGCTCAGCTCATGTGATTTGAATCTGGAATGACCTAATAGACTAATCCTGTCTATGGATCATCAGCTGCAGAGGTATTGTCAAGGAACTTGTGTCCCTATTCACTGGAACACCTGTATGTAAAGCCACATCATAATTGTTCAGGCACGCTGAATCAGAGTGCTCTGCCTCAAAACAGAATAGAGAATATAAATATATGGAATGTCCCAATCATCATACTTATTCTTTTCCTCATCTCAACAAGGTTGCTGTTTTGGCAAACCCTTGTGAAAGCAATCCAGTCTTTTCAGTTAAAAGCCATTCATACGGCGACAAACCACCGTTCTTCCCTTTATATCTGTGTTCATTCATTTAAACTCCAAAGCTTTCCAGCTTACTTCTTGGATTTATAGCCAGCTGGCTGCTGTGTGTAACATGAACATGTTCTGACTGTGCATGACACATTTTTATCTTGTTTAACCCATAATTGTCGTGTTCACTCCAGGCCCCAGCTCACCTGTGGGTATTTACTATTGACTGTGCAAGTTCCCAAAGTCATTTCCACCTCCTTGCTTCTGACAATCTGCTGTTATTAAGTCAAAAATAAAGCTCAACCCCAAAATAACCACCCAACCCCCCCTCCTTGGAAAAGATTTCGATAAAATGAATGTGTTCAAGATGGTGGGCCATAGCTGAGCCAGCTCCTGTGGGATTAGTGCCCACTTTTTGGCATTTAAAATAAACTTTGGAATGGCTTTTTAACACAAGTGCTTTAATAGCAAAAATGAGGAGAGGGTGGTAAGGCAGGGAAAGACATACACACTTTTTTTTTTTCCTTGATGGCTGATTTTCCCAAAGTTAGTCTGATAAATGATACCTGTGTATTAGCAGGTTTTCTGGAGCCTTAGAAGTCAAAGTCAAAGAAATTCAGTGGAAATGAAATGCTGAAATGTCTGCCCTAAATTACTGAATCATCAATGAGAAGCTTCCATTCAAAGCATGAATATTAAAATTTGTTAGCATACTTCAGCTTTGTAAAAAATACGTTATTATTTTTTCTTTATGCAACACCACTGGTTGCTAAAAGCAGCAATAGAACCATTAATTAATAGTAGTAGTCCTGGATAATGTCATAATAAGCAATACAACGTATTAAAGCACATTAATTCTTGCCAGCTATCAGGAGGAACTTTTAGATATTTGAAAGGCCCATTAAGTTTGTTTACATTCTGAGTGGAAGCTGGTATGCTTTGGCAGGGTCTGAACCACACTTTAGTACTTCACTCCAATGGTGTTGAATTTCCTGACTGTCGTGCACAGTCTGTAATATATTGTCACCACTTCAGGGCAGCCTGGCTCTCCAGGACAGAGGGTACAACCCAGACCAGGGCATTCCCCAAAGGCTAGGGTGTGTTTGCCGCCATAAAAATGAAAATAACTGAAATTATATGTAATAGAAGCAATTTTCCACAATGGAAAAGGTGCTCAAGGAATCAAACCCATGCCTTCAGGTGTATTAACCTAACAGCACAACAAAAACGTGCTGGGCTTTAAATTGCACTAACAATCTGGAAAAGATTTTCCAACTGGAGTTATGTTAAGTGTTAATAGTGAAACCTGGGTGCTTTTTCCTTTGATCTCTTTTCAAGCTCATATAGAATAATAGGATCAAAATAAAACGCCATTTATAAGAACACCTTGTTCTTTTGATCTCGGCACCAAAAATAATGTCTGCAGCTACAGCCCAGCAAACAGTGCATCTGCTCCTTTTAGTTGGACCTTCTAGTTATCATAACTTTTAATAAATGGTGTCACAGCCAATTTTCTGTGCAGTTCGTGAACTTAGTCGTCACTTTTGCCCTAAGAATCTTTAACTACTCCTTCAGAAGAATTTAAAATAGGACATACAGGACCTGTAAACTGTTGGCTTCTGGTTGGTTGTGCATATGCGTGTTCAGTGCATGATTTAAACATCTGTATACTGCAATATTTCAAAGTATAACGTTAGTTGTACTTGGAATACTTGGGCAAAACTGTTGAATTGGTGTAGGCTGAATGAGAGGGAATGTTTGAGGGGGAAGAACAGTTGGGGTAGTGCTGGTTTTCATAGGTGCTAGGTTCAGGATCCCTGCTTTTTCCAGCAGGGAGGTGATGGGCCCTGTGATGTCTGGGTGGTAGGCAAGTGTTCCTCTTCATCACCCACGTCTGCAGGAAAGAGCACAGAAGGGTTACACCTGGTACTTATGAATCCCTTCAGTTTTATGTTGAAGTCAGATGGTCATGGATGAACATGAGCACCCTTCAGCTCTTTATTCCTCAGGGCTGATGGTCAGGAACGTTCCTTTGGAAGTCACTATTGCAAGCACTTAAAGTAAAGCCACTTCCTCGTGCTCTTTCAAATCTCTTAGTAAGATTCATTCTTCTCTTCCACTCTGCTGAAGCAGCTGAGCTGTTTATTCTGATGTCTGATTGTCTCGTTGTGATCCCTGCTTTAGCTGTTGTAACCTCCCAGAGCAGAAGAGCTGGCACAAAGCACTGTGCCAGATGAAAGCAAATAAACCCAAGTCCTGCAGTTCACCAGTGTCATAATTGCTGCTGCCCAGGAAGAGGGATTAACAAGTGGAGAAACACTAGCTAGGAGAGATCCAGTGGCCAAGCGGAGTCTTGGGTGTCAAATGTCTCTCTGAAGCTTTGCATCCCTGTGTAATTTATATTTAGCTGCTAAACTGGTGTGATAGGAGCAGTCAGCTTTGTGAGGAACGCTGCCGGGAAAGTGTTCAGGCTCTTGCTGAAGTGGCTGCACTTAAGCCTGTGGCACACGAGCTGACCTCCAGCAAGTTGTTTTGGGTTTTTTTTTTGCAGACTTGGTTGGCTCTCTGCACTCTGTCACAAGGCAGGAGTGTTCCAGAGAGCCATAACCACGGCTATAACCTATAACCCTCCTCTTCTAAAGTAGTGCAGTGTAATTCATTGTGTGCAATAAAGACACTGAGCTGGTTTGAGCTCCAGGAGCAGCAAGGATGTGTTTGTGCAGCACTGCACTGGGATTGGGGCATCCTGCTGGGATCAGGGCTCCGTGCTAATGCAGCCACTCTGCCTCCAGTCCTTCCCTGAGCAGTACAGAACTAATGTAGGGAAGTTTGCTGCTGCAGTTGTCCTAAAATGCAGTTATGTGCCCAACTCTTAATTTGAGCAGGTTAAATGTCCCTGTTCATCTCCCACCAATTCTCATTTCTGTCCCAGAATTCAGACTTACTTTTTTTGCATCAGTTAGAGGAAGGTTGTGGGACTTTTTGGCCAAGGAGTTAAAAAGCTACGAAGATTGGTAGTTTCCCTCCCTACAATAGGAATGTGATTGCCCTCGTTCTGTGGTTAGCATGAAACAAGTCAGCTCTGTCTTGAAGTCAGTGGGGTACAAGTTAATACAAGGTAGTAAAGGAATAAAACAGCAAAGTCCACAGTCTTTTATGACAAAACCAGTATGATCCTGCTGCAATATAAGGCCCTGCTGTGAATGGTATTTTCTGATGCTTGGATAAGTGCAATTTACATATATACAAAGTGTATGAA
Organism: Prinia subflava; assembly: GCF_021018805.1. Taxonomy (NCBI): domain Eukaryota; kingdom Metazoa; phylum Chordata; class Aves; order Passeriformes; family Cisticolidae; genus Prinia; species Prinia subflava. The sequence continues at coordinate 35,531,754 of NC_086252.1, read as the reverse complement.
AAAAGTTATAAAAGTATACTTGGTATTTTACTTTTTTTTCCCCCTTGAAAGTAATTTTCTATTGTTCAAACTTTCAGCTTTCACTGGTTTTGTTTCCAAAAACCCCAAAAGGAAAAGAAAACAACAAAAGTCCATAAAGGCAAAAGGGATATGTTCTCATTTCAGTTCACAGAATTTCCTGCCTTTAAACAATACAAATATATGCCCTTAGGTTTCCAACATGCTGGAAGGATACTGAATCCTTGAAACAGATCAAATTAAAAGCAAGTCCACCATAGCAACATCAAGTTGTAGCAGCGTGTCCAATAGATCCCAACAAGAATTTGTTGAGGGGGTTTTAACCACATTGCCAAGACTTACAAAATCCTAAACTGCTGAATCCATGAGTGAATAAACACTGAGAAACAGCAAGTTCTAGGCTCAACTTGCACAAGTAAAATCTGATGTTTGATTAATTGTTGCCTGTTCATTACAGGCATCATTCAAAGCAGTTATTTAATATAACTTTGAAATGTATCCCCAGACAGAGTGGGCGTGGGCAGTAGGTGTGCAGTTTTTAATATCACAGGTAGCTCAGTGCTGGGCCATCAGCATTTTACAGAATTTCCAGGGGCTGTGGCTCCCCAGGGATTGTTTTGGCCCCTGGATGCTGAAAGCCAGATGATCAGGGATGGTAGATCAGCATCGTTGTCATCCTGATTTACACCAGAAGGGAGCCCAAGGGTTTTGTGGGGTTTTTTCCCTCTGTAATGACACTGCTACTAGTAGTATTAATATTTTTAGAACTTTTTGACAAAAACTTGATCCTTTCAGAGCAAAACTGGAGACTTCTGGCATTTGAACAATGAATGAGGTTGAGACCCACTGTCAAAGTGGGATTAGAACTTGGAATTTCCTCTAGTCCACACTGCCTGGTTGAGATACAAATGCTACACATTTAAACTTCAGTTGTAGTGCAAAAGCAAAATGCAAATTAACACAGTAACACATTTTCAAATGGAGGTCAAAGTCTCTGCATTAGCAGGTCCTGAGGGCCAGAGCCAGTTTCCTGGACCATCCAATTTGAATGCCTTATGGCAGGGATAGCGCCACAACAGGCACAAAATGTGTTTTTCTGGCTATTTGAATATTTTATTATTGACAAAGTGTGGTTTAAATTTTGGTGTGCATACAATTATTATTTTTAATTAGTTTCCCTAGCTTTTTTCAGTTAAGTCTTCATGTGAAAGCAGGCTTCATTTCTAATTTATTTCTTGGGGTACCTGAGAATTAAACCTTAAATAGTTTAGGTAAAGTATGTGTTTTCCTGAGAAACACACAGAAATATGCATTTGCGCAGGCGAGTGAATTATCAAAACCAGATGTAAGCAAGTGGAACATTTTACATAAATTTATTAAAATCATTATTTACCTGTAAGTTATAAGAAGGGCTTAGTTGCACTAGTTTGCTGCCAGTGTGTACTGCCAATAATCTGCCAAAAAGCAGCTTGCTGACAAAATCCCTGAAATGGTTTGCTTATGATTGCACAGAACGTTACAAACCCGAGTCAAATGAAAACCTACTATAAACGAGCCCTTTGATGGTGGATTCCCTGGAATATGGTCTTGATATATGGTGTACAGTTTATATGGATTATGTATACTGTGCAAGAAATATGGATATCTATTAAGGGTAACATGATATGTAATCGGTTAGGACAGTTATTGTTCTCAGTGTTTGTTAGGAATAAGATCACAGGGTGACTGCTCAGTTCTGAAATACAGATTATTCCCGTGCTGCCCAAAGCACCAGCAGGCCATTTCTCCAATTAATACAGAGAGGCTATTGAAAATGTAAAATATCTGACGTCTATACAGAGTAATTTTAAAGGCAACTTTACTTCTAGGAACAATTTATACATTACATAAACTTGTATTTTTCATCCAAGTATCATTTCGTGAATAGCAAGCCTAAATATTGGAGGCCATGGGGAAACATAATATTACGATAATGTTCTTTGGTGCGGTTTGGAAGGTTTTAGGAAACATTTGGAAGTATTTTTCTCATAAAGTCACTTAACTATTGAAGTGTTATGATAGCACTCCCTTCTGCATTGTCCATGTTGCAAAGCAGCCTGGTTAAAGGGGACATTCATCCCCTATATCCTGATTAGAATTGGTTCCAAAAAACAGGAAATTATACGTTATAGGATCCTGGGTTTAGTTTAATTAAAGAAAAAAGAAATTCAGGTGTGATATCAGTTTTCAAACACCCATTTCTAGTTGCGTGTAGCAAGAGGAGGTACTGTATTTGGTGGAACTCTTTGTGAAATTTGCATTGTCTAAATAAGCACTTGAGAGCTCAGCTAGGGTTTTTTTCTGTTTGAGGAAACACTAATTAAAATGACCAATCCTTTGGAATCCTAAAGAGCCTAAAAAACCTTGCAATTCTCAGAAGCAAAACTTTTTCACCCCGTAGTGCAATTCATTCTTTTGAACTTCTGCAGAAGCAGAACTTAAGTGAAAAATTTCTAAATTTCTGGCAGTTGTCATCAAGAGGACTCTTAGGGCTCCAGAAGTTACTTTGCGGTGTCGGTGCAGCAGATCCACATGGTCATAGTGTTTAATTATAGAGAAAATTACTTTTTTTCTGAACTAAGAATTAATCCATGTATTCATATCTTGCACAAAAAAACACATAAGTTATTTTCACCTGCACTATAAAATATGTATTTTAGTTCATTACCATCTTTCTGAGGAGCTCTTAAATTATCATCATTTCATTTCTGGAGAATGATGGGCACAGAAATTATAACCTCACAGATTCTTGTAGTGAGTGTTAAAGGATTTCAGAGAATTGAAGACGTGAACTCAGAAATAATATATTTAGGGTCAAACTCGGTCTCATTTGAAGTCAAAGAGAACTTTGCCTTTCACTTTCCCTGTTTCACTGCAGGCTAGTGTTTTGCATGGATTTTGGGGAGTAATTTTTGACACACTGGCACTGGCTGCCCTGAGCTGTGGCTGCCCCATCCCTGGAAGTGTACAAGGCCAGGCTGGAGCAGCCTGGTCCAGTGGAAGGTGTCTCTGCCCATGACAAGGAGTTGGAACTTGTCTTTGAGGTCTCTTCCAAGCCCTTCTGTGATTCTGTGAATGAGAGCTGAAGAACACTCTTGTTAAAATCCTGGTCCTCTGGGCTTTAGAGTACATCTGGTAGAGGGATCTTAATGATAGAAATTCAAGTGTAATACTGAGGAGAAAGCTAAGAGGTCAGTTTGAGCATCCTCCTTAGATTGACCTACAGATACGACATCTTAGAGCATAAAATCCAGGAGTGTTGGTGAATTGAATAGATTGGAAAAAAAGTGTAAATGTGAATTGGAAGAGGGAATTTTTGACAGTGTCAAATGTGGATGTTGGTTATTGAGGAATCTCACTAGGAAAATATTTGGAAAAACAGGTGGAAGTTACAATTTGAGGAAAGAGACTTATCCTGTTGCCCTTCTTCTCTCTTTACTATTGGGATTTATCTTACTTCTGTCGTCTTCCTTCCCCGCTCAGAAGGACCAAGTTGAGTCCAAGCCAACTGCCTGTGGTTGGTCTGGATTCATCCTCTTTCCTCCAGGACCACCTTTGGATCCTGCCTGCTGATCAAGCATCCACTGGAGTGTCAGGGTTGTTGCATTCAGCTAATTTGTTGCTAAAACAGCGTTATTTTGGCTATTCTGTCAGAAATAAGTCAGCCCTTGTAATATCCCTCCCTGGTTTATCTGTTGTCTAGATGACACACCAATTCTTCTCTATGGCCAGGAAGAAAGATGTCCTAATCAGCTTTAGCTATCTCCTAAATAAATTAAATATTGTTATTTAATATCTACATAGGAAAATGGCATTCTTGACCTTTGGTGAGAGTTAAAATTGGCCTGGAGGAGGCTCTTGAGCAACCTGTCCAGCTGGATGGGCCTGCCAACCTCAGGGGTTCCCTGAGTTTCTCCCCTGTCATGGAAAAGAGGAGACAATAATCACACCTCAAATAAAATTTCATATTTCTACATGCTTGCAGTTTTCAGGCAGGGAAATCAGTGTAAACCATGCTTACTGTGCCCAGGAAAAGGCACTTTCTGCTGTGGGAAGACAAGCTGAGCCACAGACCTTGGATTTTCTTTTGCCATGCCCTTCCCAGTGCTTAATCTTGGCTCTGTTCAGTTTTCTTTCTGTTCTCTCTCTTTGCTCCTAATCCTTGTCCATGCTTATAAGCCCCTAATATTTATATGGCATTATCTGTGTTAGAGATTACTGCTGACAAGTAATCTCTTCCCTCTTCTGAATGAAGAATTACAGCCACTGCTGAAGATCAGAAAGTGAAATTAGATCCCCGAAAGTATGTGACAACTTCAGTAAACCCTAATATCGAATTCCCTGAATATTGGGGATCTTCTTTCAGGCTTTTAGGTTTGAACTGTAGTACAGGTTCAGGACACCTGATCACACTCAGGAACATTCATTTTACTATAGGGCTAAATGTGACAATAGTTGCAGACAAAAAAATAAAAATGAATTGAGTATTGTCCCAGTTTTGTAATCTTGTAATTTCTTGCAATCTTGGGAGAAGTAGCTAAATATAAACAGCATCAATTTTACTGTTGTCAGCTGATTGATAATATTAAAGATAAAAATATAAACGTATGATTTTATGTATAAATAAGTATATACTAATGGAGTTGCTGTCAGTTTGGTACCCAATAGTCTGCTTTCATTTTTTTATTTTTTTACTCTATTTCTAGAATAGAATAAGCAAAATTCTCAAGTTTTGAGACAACAACTTTAGTATTTTTAGAGTGCTTGGTCAGTAATAGGATGTGCATGACTTGGAGCAACCTGGTCTAGTGTGGAGGGTGTCCCTGCCCATGGCAGGAGGGCTGGAATGGGATAATCCTTAAAGTCCCTTCCCACTCAGACCATTCTATAATTCTACTTTTTAATGACAATATTAAAAAAAAATCCATTGCACAGAACTCGAACTTCATGCTTAAATGTAACTACATTTACAGAAGGGCCAATTTTTATTGCTTTTAAAAAATCTCTTTATTTATTCCATCCATCCTTGCAGTCTCTTGAGGCAGTTGTGTAATTTGGTCTAACCTAAACCAGCACTCCAGTTCATCTTTCTAATGTGGTTTCTATTCATGGAGCAGTGACATCATGGCCCTTCCCTCCTTTTTTGTTGTTGTTGTTTTTAATAAAATGGTGCACAAAGTGACTCCTGGTGCCATGGAAAAGAAACCAATCCCCATAAATAACTTTTCATTAGGGCAAATAAAGTGCGGTGAATAAACACATACGGTGGAACATGGCAACACATTACAAAAAAGAAATGTGTGTGGGAAAAACACATGTCTGCTTCAAGGAAAAGTACATGGATTTCTTCAGAGCATGGTTTCATGGCATAAATGAAAAGAAAATATATAATATATAGGCTGTGAGGTAAAATATCTGTTACTCACAGTAGCAAATATTTAGACTGAAACTCTGAATTTCAGGATATTGAATTTTTATTACATATGAACTTAGTTTAATATTTAACCCATCTTTTTAACTAAACATCTAGACACAGTATGCAAAAAGGGAAAGTTTTCAAGGCTTACTCTTTGTAGGGCCTTCATGAAGTTTTAAAATTGACTGTTCAATGTGTTGGAGAGCCTCAAAAATCTGAATAAATAAAAGAAATTTGAGAACAAGTTGCCATACTAAAATTAGATATCTAAGTCCTAAGAACTGTTTGTTCTGAACCTTCAGTGTTTAAATATATATGAGCTATGCATAAAAGTAAAACATTTTCCATGTTTTTTTAAATATAAGGGACAGTACCTTGTGGAATCTGTTGAAAGTGTTAATATTTGTGAGCTTTGATGATAATTCTTTTTCTGGAAAGTTCCACATGTGCAAGAGTTCACTGCAACAAGTTAGTAATAATAATAAAATATTTCTCCCATATTTAAAATAGAATGTTGTGGCATTTTTCGTGCATGACTGGTGTAGTTTGTAACTAAGATTGAGAAAAATGGTGTGTCCTTCTCAAAAATGAAATCCCACTTCTCTGCTGTGGTAGCTCTCTAGGTGATTCTACAGAATCATGGAGTAGTTTGGGTTAGAAAGGACTTTAAAGATTGTTTCATTCCACCCCCTGCCGTGGGCAGGGACACCTTTCACTGTCCCAGATTTCTCCCAGCTCTGTCCAGCCTGGCCTTGGACACTTCCAGGGATCCAGGGGCAACCACAGCTTCTCTGGGCACCCTGTGTAATGTTTCACCATCTTCATGATAAAAAATATAAAAAAAGAGAAACATTCTTTCTTGGAGCTATTCTTTCAAGCCTGTGTCTGTTCCTGCTCCAGCCTTGTTTCTCCATAATTGTCATGGTGATATAGAAGTCCTGCAACCTCCTGATGTTTTAAAGGGCTGAGATCTGGGCAAGTACTGGATGGAGAAGATGCCACCTCTGGAAGGTGGCAGAAAAGAAGAATTAATGTGAGTCTGGAGGAGCAAAAGTGTGCTGGAGAAAACATAAACACAAAAAATGCACTAACTAGACATTGTCTTTTCCCAGCATGCTTCTGGGAAATGCACATGAACAGGTTTAGATGACTTTGTGTTGTTATTAGTTTATTTTCAGGTCATTTATTTAAGTGTCATAAAGAACATTAGCTGGTGGTTAGGGACTCCAATATCCATTATATCATTCCAATCATGTGGACAAGTTTATACTACACATGATTTACAACGGTCTTTCCGCTGTAGAAATTGTTCTCCTCAGGTACAAGGTTTTATTCGTTGCTGTATTTAGCAAAATCCAAGTGGCTGAGCACAGAGGCGTCTTCCAATCAAAGTCCAAAAATTAATGCCTTTCCACGAACACCATGGATTGCAGCAAGAGCTGTTTATGGCTCTCTGCCTACATCTTTTATCATGTCTCCACTGTTGTTAGTAAAATATACAGAACTACTTTATGCCAAAACAATGGAAGTTAATGCAGATAACTTGTTCCAAACTTAACCATCAAATAAATCTCTCTCTCGCTCTCTTTTTTTTTTTTTAAACTGTTAAGTGAAATGGTGTTCTAAAACTTTTAAAAATTGTCAAGATGATGAATACTGTGTGTGTAATACAAGTAAATACCATGGAATTGATTGCACACACATGTCTTAAATAAAAGATATTAAAGAGTATATTCCAGAGAGAAATCGGTGGAGTTTTATCTAATATTATTAGGAATTCTTCAATGACAGATCAGATTTATAAGGGTTGAAAACTGAGGAGGAAACCTGTTCAGAAACAGAAATGGTGCAGTGAGTGGATGGTTGGCCAGGAGATTAAAGACAGGCAGGGGGATACAGCCTGCCCAGGTAGCCTGACCTCTCACACCTCAAGCAATTTGTCTTACCAGCAGTAATTTTTAAAAATATCGTAGTTACATTTGGGTTGGTAAATCAGTCCTTTCAATGCAGTCAAAACTTGGTAGCTTAGGAAAAATCCCTTAACCTGTTTCTCCTTTGGCTTTTCCCATGTGTAAATATTTAAAAGTACATCCTGTTGGGTCTGTGTCTGTGCTTCAGAGGAGCCACCAGCAAACAGTTTTAGGTCTATGACCAATGGCTGAGGGAATTGGGATTGTGCAGCCTGGAGAAGAGAAGGATCCATGGAGACCTCAGAGCCCTTTCCAGTGCCTAAAGGGCCTCCAAGAGAGCTGGAGAGGGACTTTGGACAAGGGATGGGGAGACAGGACACAGGGAATGGCTTCACATGGACAGAGGGCAGGGTTAGATAGAGTACTGGGGAGAAATTGTTCCCTGTGAGAGTGGTGAGGCCCTGGCACAGGGTGCCCAGAGAAGCTGTGACTCCCCCATCCTTGGAAATGCCCAAGGCCAGGTTGGATGGGGCTTGGAGCACCCTGGGATAGTGGAGGTGTCCCTGCCCATGGCAGGGGGCTTGGAATGAGATGGTTTTTCAGATCCCTTCCAACCCAAACCATTCCTTGATTGTAGGACTCTGTGTATGGAATTCAGCCATGCCAAATTTGTATTTCTAAACTCAGAGATGTGAGGCTGGCTAAGGTGGTGAGATGGGAGTGGTTTAATTCAGGCTCATGTGGGAACCCGAGGTTTGTAACACAGGTAATGGATCTGGATGAGGATTTTTAATGTCACTGAACTTTTTCTGGTTGTACTTCCAGAGCAGCTCCAAAAAGTGGTGGTGAGCAGTAGGAAGAAAGGCAGATCTCAAAGGTGGTTTAGACGGCTTGAAAATGTGGCTTGAAAATGCAGCTTATTGTAGATAAAACAAAAATTATATGCCAAGGAACAGCAATTCAAATCAAAGAATAGACATTGCATGTAGTAGTTACGCAGCGCACTGACCTGGGAAAGGAGATTTAGGGGTTTGAAGGAAAATCCTCAAAGTGATTAGTCAAGAGCACAAGTGCAGTAAAGCTCACATAGTCCGTGTATGTTTGTATTTCAGTAGTGATTTTGAAGAAAAAGGATCTGTTTACATTTAAAGGTGCTCCGTTGCAGAGTGACGTGAATGATCCTCATTTTCAGGCATGTTTTGACAGAGAGGGGAGGGAGTGGTTTGTTCTCAGCCCAGAAAGGAGCTGCGATGGAGTAAAACTCTGAAGAACTGTGGAGGAGGTTGATAAAGAGGAGCAAGTGTAGGTTTTAGTAAATGGTTTAATGAACAAGCTACAGTCTGTAAACATTCGGAAATTAAAACGAAATGAAAAATTTAAAAGTCTCTACTTATCTGGGGGAACCATAATCACACTGAAAGGCATATGAGTAAATAATATGTGGGTAAATTAACTTGAGGTACAGGCAGCTCTTTAGACTGAGGAACCTGTGGTGACCATGCTTGGAGTCCTACCCCTGCTAATTTATAAGGGTCATGGTTGAAGGAAGGAGCTTCCCTCAAGTGTTTCCTGGGGAAGGTCCATAATTCTTTACCGCTTTAATTCAAATAGTGAAACTAGATCTGCTTAAAGTGTTAAATTTCATGTTTTACAAAATGTGAGTTCTGCTGCCTCCATGCAGCTGTGCAAATGCATCCTGCTGTTGGGAAGGGGTTTCTATAGATGGACATCAGGTGGAAGAGCCAGTGGTGTTTGATACTGTCTGTGGCACCTCAGGAAGGTCATGAGTAGCCCTGCCTGAGTTTCCTCATCTTAGTGTTCACTACTCACTCCGTGAAAAACCACAGTGGTTTTATCCTTCAAATGGATGTACAACTCAATCCTGTCTCCTAGCTCTGGGGTTTTCTTTGTAAATTGTAATTATTGTTTTCAGCTGGTCACTACAGAAATTGTAGAATTAACAGGTTGGAAAAGTCCCCTGAGATCCTCAAATCCAGCCTTTGACCAATCACCACCTTGTCAACCAGACCATGGCCCGAAGTGCCATGTCCAGTCATTTAATGAGCACCTTCAGGGACATTCACCACTTCCTTGAACAGTCACTCTAATGGTTAACAATCCTTTCCATGAAGAAATTCTTCCTGATGTCCAACCTGAACCTCCCCTGGCACAGCTTGAGGCTGTGTCCTCTTGTCCTGTTGCTGTTCCTTGGGAGAAGAGGTCGATCCCCACCCAGCTCCATCCTCTTCTCAGATAGTTGTAAAGAACAAGAAGGCCTCTATAACTAGGAGAAAGAATTGCTACCAGTCTTAGAGGTACT